>NC_056528.1:35893737-36089974 GCF_019175285.1 Sceloporus undulatus | reverse complement strand
TCTTCTCAGTCCCACTACCATCACAGACCCATCTGACATGAAAGGGGACCTTCTTAGTGACTGCTCCCAGGCTTTTCAATTTTAACCCACAAGAAGCTAGGCTGGTCTCCTCTCTGCCCTCCATTCACTTCCAGCCAAAGACCTTGACACTCAAACAGGCATGTAATGTTTTTTTGGGTGGGGTTTTTTTTTTTGGGGGGGGGGGGAGGGAAGGGGATATGCCATATTTTTAACTTTTTCATTGTTTATAAATGTTTATATACCTTCGTAAATTGAATGGTGTATTAATATAGAAACTTTTTAAATTGTGTTTTAACTTCTTTATAATCAGCTTTGGGTCCCACCCTAAGAAAAAGACACCATATTAATTAATTAAATTAAAAAACTGTCTTGTTTGTACACTGAAGCACAATGGGACTAATGTGCACTGGCTAGGTAGTGCACAAACCACATGTCCATGTACTCATCTTTGCAATTCACTAGCAGGGTTTCTTACCACCCATTGCTATGTAGCTTAGTGTACAGAAAGTTACATCATGTACATCATGATAGAGGATTCTGGCCAATGACCTTATTGAAAACCTTTTAAAGCTACCTTGCAGATCTAAAATGGCACGAAGATAGAGCACAGCTCTGTTAAATAATACAATTTAAAAGAAAAATTATTATTGCTGGGGTGGTCTGACACATACAGTAACAGCATACCTCAGTAGTCTACTGTAATTGGAGAACTCCAGTCTAGTAAAGACATTTCTCTCTTTTAGATCAGAAGTGACATGATAATTCAAAGAGAAAAACTGTTAACATTTTAAAGCAAGCACAATACAAATTTCTATTATTTCCTTTACCCGTATATATTCCAGCCAGTGTGTACTTTCCACATTGGACAGCCACCGAGACTCATCAATTGTAGGGTAAACAATTTCCTTCAGCTTACGCAGAGATTCTCTCATTACATGGATATTTGGAATTTCCAAGAAAACCAACTCCACATTTGGATAGGCACTTTCACTTTCATATCCACCACCTTTTGCCTGAAAGCACAATTCATTTCAAATCATTTAAAACTATCTAAGATACGTTCAGCGTTTAAGAGTACACATACACAAACACACACATATCCAATAGTAAACATTTCTCTATTATATTAATTTTACCTTATTTGCATCTGCAACACTGTTCTGTCTGGCATCAAAGATGAAAAGCTTGTGAGACTGAGCATTGGCATCCATGATAGTCTGCAGGTACTTCTCGTCTTCTTTGCATCGTTTGTCATTTGGGCCTACAAGAGGTTGGCTGCAGCGTGTAATGGTGGCTTGGCTTTCAGGGTGGATCCAAGATAACACCTAAGTTAAAAAACACACATACACACATGCATGTATGCTATTTTTAGAATAGAAACAAAACCTACAAATACTTGAGGCAACTCACTTCTCAAATGAAGAGCTGATCTGATGTTATGAAAAGAGAACAGAACACTGGATGCAGGTGATTAACACAAGGTTCAAACTTAAAAAGCCAAAACAAATAGAATAGCTTTGCTATATAAAAAGAACCAAGAATAAAAAAAGCAAGACCATACACTGCAATGATCTGATACTGTATCGTCTTACATAAAAGTCTTCCTCTTACAGAGTGATCAGAAATCATTTGAAGCAGGTAGCCTTAGGTTCTCTGCAAGTTTGAAATGACTTGAAGGCATGCAACAATGCATACATTAGATCCAAGCCTATTCCAATGATTAATTGAGTATTAACCCCCTATAATTTTCTTTCCTATAGCTTTGTTGCTTAAAAGTAGAGTGTGGACAAGCTTCAGTGAAATAATTTTCAAACTAGGAAAAAGTATGATTTCTGTCCTTCCCAATTCTGATCTCAAATATTATCCTCCCATAGATAGCAGAACTGCACTTCAACTGAACCTTAGCAGTAGCATTCACAAAGCAGATTCTATGTAATTTTCGCCTCTTTCACACAGAAAGAATGTGAAACATTCATTTACATTTCAGCTCCCAGAGTGGAAATGTTTCTTTCTTCCTCTTTCACGTCACAATCTTTTTTCCAACGCAAGAACTGGACTACTTACTTAGTTATTCGAATTAAGGTGGAAAATTGCATCAAAACTATGCCTTGCAAAATTCTGTTTAAACTCAGGAGTCATACTTACTGGAACTCTGCCTTTTGCCCTGAATGCTGCTACTCTGGAGAGGTCATCATCTTTTACACTGGTTGGCACAACAAGAATGGCAGGATATGTGTCACAAAATTCATATGTGCTGTTAATTTTGGATATTTTCCAACTCTCATTGGGTAAGCCCTGCATAGAAGCAAAACACTGTATAAAAGACATTTTTGAGAGGGTCAAAGAATTGTGCACAACACACTCATAGTAAATAAAAAAGGCAGCCCAAGTACAGGCAAGGTCCCACATGGTCCTTCAGTGGAAGTGAAATTCTACCCAAGACAGGGCACATACCTCCTCATCCTTAATCACATCCCCAACACACAGTACCTCCAACATGTTTGAAACATGGTTATGTTTCACTTTGGTGACCATCCCCAAACCATCTCTAGACAATCTATTCAAGTTCCACAGCCTCCCTGGGCTGGAAAAGAGAGACAGAACTAGACATGATCAACATACCCAGGAATATAAGATACACTTCACCTTAACTTGCCAGAATCAATTTTCTTCCAGGTGTTGGTTTTAAAAATGGTCTCTCAGTATCTGCAGATATTCAGATGAAATAACAGGTACAGCAAGTTATAACAGAAAGTAAAAAATCAGCATTACCTACCTGCCTCTTGTACTCTGCTATTGGATCATAAACTTTCCAACCATTTGTGGGAAATTTCTCTTTATAGCTGAATGCAAAGAACGGCTGAATGAAGTGGAAAGAAAAGCATACTTTACTACAATTGAACTCATCTTTTCTCATTGGAGTTCAGGAAAGCATTTTACCATGAATTTTAATTACCCAAATTTGAAAAATATTTATCATCAATAGCAGCAATCCTAACTTCATCAACTGAATTCTAATGCTGTTTATTCATAAAGTATAGGTTTCAATGGAGCATCACAGAACTCACAGACAGAACAATAGCCTTGGTTGTCTTAAACGATATAAATTGTGAAAGGCAGGATAAAAATCTACTAAATTAATAAATAATAGTTCTCTAATCTATTGAAAAAAACCAAGTAGGAATCATATTGATGTTTTGTGGTAATAAAAACTCAATAGACTACGATTCTTGCTCCTCTGTGACATATTTTGAAGGACGGTTTCAGCATGAATTCCTCATTTAAATACTTACCAGCCCATGAGAAACAGGAAATGCTCGAGTAATAAGGTTTTGAAAAATCTCCAGTCTATGTTCTTCCTGTTTATAGGCAAACCGCAGGTTTCTCATATCCTATGAAAGATATATTGAAATTCAATATGTTAAATGAAAAAAATTACAGCAACTACAACTGTTACTGAAATGGTGGAATATTTTTGCATTGTTACTTGTCCGAATAATTACTCGTGTGAAGTCTAAATAAAAATGTTTTCTACATTTCAAGTACTTCCAACTCTATTATTCTATTCTATTCTATTCTATTCTATTCTATTAAGCCTGCATCTAACACCACCAGCTGATACAGGCTACATATTAATATCAGATTCTATAACTATCATGGCAGGGGGTTGGACTGCATGGCCCTTGCGGTCTCTTCCAGCTCTATTATTCTATGATTCTATCAGAGGTAATCATCTGTAGCAGAAACAAGTAAATGGGCTACCTCACACAAATTAATTCATGGGGCAGGAGAGGTGAGACCCGCTTAATAAAGTATGAATGCCACACTCTCACCTGGAAATAGCCTCTTTATTCCCTAGACTTCATTTTAGATCTATAACTGACCCGTTCCAACATAATCTATAACTCAAAGTGATGCTCCAGGGACTGATGCTGGTTCATGAGGCATCTGCTGCCAATACTTGGCAGGTTTCTTGGAAAGAAACAATTGCAGTCAAAGGGCACAGCTATGATACTGCTGTCTGACACACAGAGGGGGAAACGTTAGTCCTCATCATACAAGTTGAGAATGCCTGTGAACATTTCATAGCATGAAAACAACTCAGCCACAGTGTAGGTACAGGCAAAAATTATCCATTATCTAAGGTACACTATAGAAATCACGTGATGAAATTGAAGCACGCACACCCTCAAATTTAAACTAATACCTTGCAAACAATTTCTATACCACAGGAGTTGTCTCCATGGCTCTGCACTCCAATCTTTTCAACCCTGTTTATGACTCCAAGAGGAACATCAAGAATAAAATGTGGATCCTGGAATTTGAAGGAAAATAAACACCATGTTTATTTATGGCAGCTAAGAGTAAATATTTAGTGTTCTACAGTTTGTATGAGATAAAATTATACAATTGTAATGGGATACATAAAACTTCCATGGTGCTTTACATTTAGATTACAAAGGTATGTCAGTTTCTGGGGGAAACTTACAAGGCTGTAAGTAAAAGATGCAGGATACACAGTAAGAAACAAGGTCTCACCCGCTCAACATTCTTGAAATACATTTTGAAATCCGTCACTGTCAGCGTACCACTGATGGCTCCAATAAATGGACAGATATACATGACATCTTTAGCTGGAAAAAATAAGATGTCACTTTATTAGTCCTTGTATCCCTACCATACAATTTATGCTATCATATATACAAACAAACAAAATATTTAATGCAAAGAAATCCCACTAACCTCACATGGATTTAGTCTGGCACTACACATTCAAGAAACTCATTTTACACAGAAAATTGTTTTATCCTAAATGTCTATATCAAGGCATATAACTTCAAAAGAAAGTATTCTTATGTCAATAAATAAATAAATAAATAAGTTCAACGAGTTATAGTTTAAATTGGCATGTAAAGAAACTGGTGATTACAAAACAAAAACAACAACAAAAACACCCAAGTAATTTTTAAGATGCAAAATATTTTATTTTAAATTAATTTGCTCTATCATCTCTATTTTAAGTAAGAAATGAAGAGAATCTATTTAGCTGAATAGCATGCTCCCTGGTAAGAGTGCAGCATCATAATGCAGTCCTAAACATGTTTACGTTGAAGTAAGGCTGCCCAGTTTCGAGGTGATTTATTTTTACATACAGACTGCATTTGCTGCAGTGTGCAAATGAAATATCAGTATGCATACTTCCTTTCCAATTTCTTCCATAATTATTCCAAAGAGAAGAGTAGATCCATGAGGAGGCTTCAAGGCAGTAGCAGGGAGCAATATACTACAGAGAAACCTTGTTCCATGCCACTACATCCAGAAACAAGAAGCTCAAGTCTTTCCAAAATGGGAAAACTCCACCTGTGCTCATAAAGTGACTGCAGATCATTTAATGCCCTCTGTCTCAAAATAAGGAAGGCAATAAAGATGGAGAATGAGATGTGCTATTTCGGACGACAATTTCTAATGGACCTCATCTATTTGAAAGTAAGATACAAGCACATTGCATCCTGCAATCCAGTAAGTGCTCAGGTTATTCCTCCCAAAAATGACAGTTGCACTTAGCAGCTCATCCCAAAGCCCTATGCATTAGTCATGTAGAAGATCTCACGCTGCAGGCAAACACACAGACTTTAAATCTGGGCTTTCCACGCAGCAGTGTGTTCAATAAATAATCTCCATTTTCAGGCCATTCCAAGGAGTGGAACAAGAAGCAGTTCACAGCTCAGATACAGATTCAAGACACCACCTTTTGCATAAAATATGATGTACAATTTTATTTAGTAACTCTTGACAAAAAGATCCTTTGATTTAGTTCATGGTGGCACTCCCTAACACTCCAAGAAATAAACGGTTCTGAACCGGTGCTATGGGAAATCATTTCCTTTGGATTAGCACCCATGCTGGGAACTTGTATGTCATGCACACTAGACAATTGGGACATTTTAATTGCCTGGCCACATCCTAGAGAGTCCTGGGATTTATAGTATGAAGAGGCTCTAGCTCACGCTGTCAGTAATTATACATCTCACAAAACTACAGCTCCCAGGATTATATAGGATGGAGTTATGACAGTTAAAGTGGGTTCAAAGTGCTATAATTTTATAATGTGAACAAAATCGTAAGGTATATCAGTAATAGTTTTGTTTACATGCTCTTCTCCTTAGGCAGCATGGAAATTCAGTGTGTTAGGAGAGGAGATATGGACATTCCTTACATTCTCCACCAGCTACTTAATAAAAGACAAGGTTTTACTTGCTTTCAAAAGAAGATAGAAGCTTACATTGGCAGGACAATTGATAAATATGCTTTTAACAAACATATACAATACAACTTATTAAAATAAACTGTTTTAATGTACATATATTAATACATGCATTATTTTAATAATATGTACTTTAATTAAAAATCATATACAGAAACAAATTTCCTCCAAACCAATTAAAATTAATTACTTGAAAAGATTAATTGATTTTTAATGCATTACATTTTCTTATATTAACTGCTATTCATTTAGGATAAAAATAATTCATTATAGAATAAATTCAATTAATTATGCAGTGATTTTAATTCATTAATTTTCACTCAACTTGGGAGGCAACATGGCCAACAGCACCAGTAACAACTGGTTGCTGAATTACAAAATGCTTGCATAACTAAGATTCCCACGGCAAATAAAATGCTGCCTATTTGAATTAAGGCAACTGATTTATGTCAATCAATTGCTATGCTAGTACATTTTAGTGGTTTACCACCAAATTTTGGCAGCAAACTGAAACAACAATTTGTGGATTTTTGAAACTACACTTTTCCTGGGATTGGGGGCTATAAAAAGGATCTGGGAGTTTCATGTGGCTTCAATGTGATACTTTGCCCACATAATTATTACAAAATCCATACTGCTGGGACATCTTTAGTAGGCCAATAAAAAATCTCCAGTTTCGTTGTGCTAGCTTTTGAAACTTCACAGTTTTTGAAAATGATGGTAAAAATATTTCAGTGAACTGGGGGAGTAAGAAAAGGCTGTTGGTGTTACCATCACCAAATCCTCATGTTGTTTTGAGATGGCACAAAGGAAGCATTTGTGTGGACTGTTAAAGGAAAGTCTATTTCAAAGATGAATAAAGTCACCCTCACATCTCAAAGCAACATGTGGTGACTTTGCTGGTCTGGGACCTCCAGAAATTGAGCATCCCTGCCAGCCAAGCCACTGGGGTGAAGGATAAGGAGAGTAATAGTTATTCAATATGTGAAGAGCCACAACTTCCCAACCCCTGTTTTACGGCATGTAGGTGTGTTGTGGCAAATGTTGTGGATTTTTACACATCTGCACCAACGATCTGCAAGAAGAGGCGGGAAATATAAATAAAAATTATTATTATTATTATTATTATTATTGATTTCACTTTCCTGTGCAAAATTGCATCTATTCACCCTTCCTCTGCTGAAAATGGACAGACACACATAATGCGCATTTCCGTGGACTTCCACAGATAATCCAGTAAAATCCACACAGCCTTTTTCTGCAGAGTTTAAGGAGTCCCACCTACTCAAAAAAGCCTGAACTTCTACAAATCATATATGGCCTGATCACATTCTATTAGACTGCAATGAGAAGTATTCTAGCCATGTAAACTTGCCCTTAGAAGATTGAGAACACTGCATAAAGCAATTGTACTTAGCTTCCAAATCGTTCCTTGAAGGACAGTTTTATTTAGTAGGGTGGGGGGAGAGATTGTACATCATGCAATATGGATTGTTAGTATTTGATTTAAAAAAAATGTCCTGGTATTATCACAGTGAAGAATAGTAACAATGCAAGAGGTATGCTGGAAGCTGCATAGAAAAGTATCTAAAGGCTACATTCAGCACATCAGTCTCATAACTGACCAATTTCAGTCTCGATTTGTAATTCTCAGATTTGCTTGCCTTTTGAGCTCAGTATCTTCTATAGCTCACTTAGGTTTAAGGGATTATGGATCCAGGGTAAAATCTGATTTTAAAAAAACCTTTGAAATATGTACAACCAAGGAAATAGTGTTGGTTTTATGTTTAGCAAGAAACAATGATGTTATCTCAGTCACTTAATACTCCACTTACCGATAGATTTGATTGATTCTCCAGGAAAAAGTGGAGCTTCTTCCATCTGAGCGAGTTTGTTTCCATCCCTCAGTGCCTGGCAAAAAGCCAAAGCCAGAAGTAAATCTCAAATTCCAGCTGTAAAGCTTCAACGTACAACAACTACAAGGTGCTTTTGCTAGGAGGTTACAGAAACAACACAAGTTTCTTTCTTCTCAAAGCAGAGAGCATTAACAATGTGGGCTAGAGCAGACACACATTTAATTCTGGTTAAAGAGACCAGGAATGAAGCAGATGGCCATGTGCCTCTCTCTCTTGAATGTGAATTCCCATCTGCCTTAATTCTGGTTAAAAATTTAATCAACAATGACAGAAACAGCTAATCAGGATTTCCACTTAGCCATGATTTGAAAATTACTCAGAACCCTGGTTAAGCATGGACTGTGGTAAAAATGTGAACATCATTAACACTACTGCAAATAAAAAGATTTAGGTTAATTCAAGATGGAAGGGTTTGGATTACTTCCCAAGCTGGGAAAAGGTGAGAGGTTACTATCCTACAGCCTGATCCTGATCTCTTAGCCATCATTAAGAGTATGTCTGCTCAGATGCTGTGTAATATTTGTGAACCCAAAGGGATTCTGTTAGTTATGCGCTTGCAGAATAAAGACAAAGATTAGCAAACCGTGAATTAGCAGCAAAGCATTTACACAAAGGTAAGATCAACTACCTACAGACAGCCAACATACTGCAGTGGCTTGAGGGTTGGACTAGGAATGATCCCTGCTCAGCCATGGAAACCCTCTGCCTAACTTGAGGTAGATTACATTCTCTCAGCTCCCAAGAAGGCAATGATGAACCTCCTCTGAACAAATCTCATCAAGACAATCCCATGGGTTGCCATAAGTCAGAAATGACTTGAAGGCACACACAAACAACAGAAGCTCAACTATTCCTATTAGCACACAGGGAATAATCAAAATTTCGACACATATTGTAAACTAGGACATTTTTACACACAGCTCCCACAGCACCTTGCTGTTATATTTTGATTTTGTAAGTTATGCCTATCTGACAATTTCAGGAAGAAAGTCTGTTTTTCTATTTTAGCAATTCATATTCTGAAGTTTTCAAATATCTATATCTATATCTATAGATATATAGATATATAAATTAAGAGTACATGCTTCAACATTTTATTCTGCATATAAAACAGCCCTATAGAATTATTTTAAAAGTTATACAGGATGGATAAAAATTATATTTACAATTTTAGTTTTACACTTTCAAAAAACCTGCTCCATACCCACGCCATATTTCCATTTCCCCTCCTTAGGCCTTCACATCTCTAGCATAGACCTATGGATAATGCTCCCCAACTTAATGGAAACTTTTGACTGCCTCTTCTTCAGCACATGAATAGCAGCTGTTGGGAACCCCTGTTAAAATCCAGATAATCTCCTCTGAAAATTCAACTGGCAACTTGAATAAACAACAGATTTGCCTAGGTGGTCTGACTGACTAAATAAACAGACAATTTAGTAATATCTTTATAAACAGCTTACTACCAATTACTTGCACTAATTTAAACTGTGTATGCATGTGCTATCAAGTCACCTGTTGACTTATGGCTACCCCATGAATTTCAGAGGGTTTTTCTTAGGCAAGGAATACTCAGAGATGTTTTGCCATTGCCTTCCTCTGTAATATAGCCTACAGCACCTGGTATTTGTTGGTGGTCTCCTATGCAAGTACTAACCAGGGCTGAACCTTCTCAGCTTCCAATAGCAGATGGAATCTGAACATTCTTATAGAAACAGCCATGCCAGTCCCATCAGATGTCATATAGAAGGGTAAGTGAGAAGGATACCAAGCCTTTAGGGCATTTAGGCTCCTCAAATTAAACTGCCCTGCCATAGTAAGTAGATCAATAAAATGAATAAATGAAACTACACATGCTGCAGTACCATTCAGTTCATCCTTGCATTTGTTCTCAAGATTGGGAGCAAGTGAAAAGCCTGGTAATATTTTTCAGGAAAATATTCAAGCTTCTCTAACCCAGGTGCTTTTTAGAGGTACAATATTTCAATGTAATGTTGAACAGTAAAATCTGCAACATTTTAAGTTTGATCATATACAGACATCTGGATAATTTTATAAGAAACACATATGTTCAGCCACATCTTCTGCTGCCTTTCAGATATGCAACTCAGCACAAACACTGGCATCCTTCTCACAGTTGCCCTTCCATATGTCGTCTGATGGGACTAGCATGGCTGTATCTATGCAATGTTCCTTAGCCAGAGTCTGCTAGACTCTTGAAGAAACTAGCCAATTGATGGCTTGCTATTAACAGATTAAGATTTCAAATATGAATAAGAAATCTGGCATATGTTGGATGATGTTATACCTAATAAAATATTAAGTGGTGCAATTAACTTACCCATTTATTCACTGTCTAAGATGAAGAATTTAATGAGAAAGGCTGGCCCTCTCCCTGTTCTCCTTAAAAGTAGGTTTTCATTGAATAATTGCTAGCAAGAAGTCTTCTTATGGGAGGAAGGGTATTTTTACCTTTGTATGCATTATAATAATCGTGATGATTTTTAAGTGTCTTTAAATGTCGTTGTTAGATATTAACTTATTTTTTGTGAGATGTCTTGGGGCCCACTCAGGGATAAAAGGCAGCATATGAATGAATGAATGGAAACATACACACAGTGGAAAACGTAGCTCCAGGCTACTGTGCCAGCTAGCATTCCTCACTGGCAGCTCAGTTAAACCAGTAAGGTGCAACAGTCCATTACAAACATATCTTCTTCAAGAAGTCCAGGGTCCCTCCCAGGACTCTGCATTGCAGCTCTAGTCTTGTGCCTTTTGTGGGTGGCTTATGGTGGGGGGCATGGGAACCCAATGACTTGGCTGAACAGAAGCCTAGCATGAGCAAAGCCTTGGGTCATCTCTCCAAGGCCTGGCATGTTGAGCATTATCTGTGTTAGCCTTTATATCAGTGGTGTCAGTAAGGGGGTCTGGTGGTGCAATCCACACCAAGTGGCACCGCAGAAGAGGTATGACACCTGATCAGACTGTCCTCCCATGGGGGAGAGGGGTAAGGGTCCCCAGTCCTGCTTCCCTGTGGTGGCAGCAGTTCCTCATGAGGAACCTCCTCCACTGCAGGGAAGGACAAAGCCAAGGGCACCCAGCCTTGCTTCCCCACAGTGGTGGTGGTTCCTTACAAGGAGAAGGAGAAGGCCGAGGGCACCTAGTCCTGCTTTCCCACAGCAGTGGCCATTCCTCACGAGAAGCTGCCACTACCACAGGAAAAGCACCCCCAGCCCTTCTCCCTCATAGTGGTGGTTCCTCACAAGGAGCTGCCACTACCACGGGGAACAAGAAGGCCAAGTGTCACCAGCTCTTCTTCCCAACAGCAGTGGCACTTCCTCATGAGGAGCCACCGCTACCATGGGGAACAAGAAGGTCAACTGCCCTCGGCCCTGATTCCCCATGGTGGTGGCAGTCTCCTTGTGACTTGGCTGCTGCCACTGTGGCAAAACGGAGAGTGTGGTCTTTTGGCCCTGCACCCCTACCCCCTGCACTCAGTGACAATGCCACTGCTTTGCATATGTGCTATTTACGACAGTGGAACACACTCCTTTGGAGAGTGGTGGAGTCTCCCTCCTTGGAGGTCTTTAAACAGAGGCTGGGTGGCAATCTTTTGGGGATGCTTTGATTGAGAGTTCCTGCATGTCAGGGAGTTAGACTGGATGGCTCTTGTGATTTCTTCCAACACTATGATTAAGAATTGTTTAGGGTACTGCTTGTATCCATCATATGGAGTGGCTAAATCTGCACAAAGATTCTGCAATCTAACTTTTGTTTGCTACTGGAAGAGGCAGGATTGTGGCCATAGCTTTCAGTAAAATGAATCAACCAATTTTGTACTGCTTATGTCTTCTAGAGATATTATTTTTTATCTGTCTCAGTATATATTGGTAGAAAACTCTGCTCTAAACAATTAACTAGATTTAATGGATAGATAGCTGTGACTGCTGAAATCCTCAATGAAAACGAGACGGACCAAAACCTAGAAACACTTTAAAAACAAACTGAGAAAACCTTTCTGATTCTCAAGCTTTTGCAACGTAGATAATACAAATTAGAATGTTTACATCTCCAGCACTAACAGGGACATACTACATAGTTAGAGAACAAATAATGAGTAAAACATGCCACCTGATCAACTTCTGCGTCAGAAGTATAGCCATTGTGTCCATCCTGAATCTCCTGAATAGCATGATGCAGCAGTGGGCAAGCAGAGGTAAAAGGAGAAAAAACATGCACATAACAGGTGAAAGGATAGAATTTTTTTTAAAAAAAGAGACAGCAGATACTTCAACGTCAACACATACGATCAGCTTTTTGAGGATCCTGCAGAAATCAAGTATCTCAAGCATATTATTTTGACACCTATTAAGTTCAGTTGTTTGCTTTTAATTGGGACAAACTGGAATGTATTCATTTCTGCTCTTTGAACAGCGAGTCCACGTAACCAAAGAACAAAAAGTATGTACTGTCTTTTTGAAACAATCTTTAAAACAGGAAGATAAAATGCAGAGTATAAAGTAAGCCACATGCTTAAAACAACAAAAGAAACTGATTATAGCACATTATAGTAGCAGAGAGAGAGAGAGAGAGAGAGAGAGAGAGAGAGAGAGACCATGCAATTATTTGAAGATTTATCTATTAAATATTTTCTGCCCTCTCTGGAAACATGAGGCAATTTAAATTGCTGCTTTAATGGTCCCATCTGAGGAGGTGCCTATTAGTGCAAACCATAATATAATAATGTTGATACTACAGTTAAGAATACCACCCCAAAACTTCAGTCTGATCTTCCACTTCCTCTCATTTCACATGATTGCATAGTGACTAGAGCAAAGCTGAAGTGATGCCAGAGATGCTTGGCCTCCGGCATTCTGCAGCCCTTTGGAAGTAATACAAACTTCCAGGAATCAAGGGAATGAAGAGACCTATCTGAACACCAAGTGAACCTGCAGAGATTTCTTCCTCAAGAATTTGTATCAACTCTTCTATTCACACACAACCACTGTGTGTATTTCGCTGGTGTACGAAAAGCATAAATTCAGAGGGGAAGTGTGTGCAAGCGTATCCATTTGAAAAAACTTTCCTGACTGTTTAACCTGTTTATTTACCCAAGTAAATGAGACGAGCATCTGTTTAACAACCTGTTCTATGCTCTGCATTGGTATGCCTGAGAAAGAGATAGGAAGGGAGATTTTCAGCATAAAACGTTTTTTGTTGTTAATTGTTGTAAACCACTGTATGAAACTACCTAACTTAATTTTTTTCTACTAATATAACAAAAACTAGGCATGGTTTTATGTTAAATGTGTACCACAAGCCTCTTGGTAAAGAAGGCTAAGCAAGGAATAACCACCAAATAATACATTTTACCACTCAGGAACAAAAGAAGTGATATTTAATCTGGATCACAGATTTAGAATTTCATACTAAGAGTTTTGCAATTAAAGGCAATGCTTGCATAAATGCAAGCATGAATTGAAATCTTATTTAAATAGGATGAAGCAAGACTTATTGCTTTTTTCTTAGACTTCCCCTTCAAATGTCTTCAACACAGAAAACACATTAAGCCTGCTAATATAGTACTCTGTAATCTAAAGCATGTAAGCATCAGTTGAGAGGACCCATTCTGTCAGAATTAATGTAATAAAACTTAAGTTAGTACCGTGCATGTTCAACATAACTTAAATATACTGCACTCTTACACACCGGCTTTTATTGCTCATGAAAACATTGTAATGTACATAAAACATTTCTGCTGCAAACAAGCTGTTGCACCACATAGCAGGATGGTCCAACTGGTTTGAAACAACCATTAATGAAATAAAGAAGAACACTGAGGCACACTGAGTTCTCAACACAGCACAAAAACACAAACAGATAAGAGGCTGATTCGCTGGTAACCACATTTATTCTTACCCTTATAGTAGGCCTCTTGTATACCTGTTAGTTAAAATACAGATATTATCCAACAAATAATTTATTCTAATCCTGAATTCGGACAACATTACTTATGTACTGTCTCAACTTTTAAGAGCCTCACATTACTAGAAGTGTTTATATAACTGTGCATCTCAACATTGCAAGCAGATCAAGAGCTCACTAAGGAGCCGGGTGGTTTTTTTCTTACTTCTGATTTGCCTCCACCTTTTTCCAACTAAACTCTTTAGGAGGCAATAAAACCGATCAAGAGACTCAGAAGATGGTGCAGTACAAACAAAAGGGCAAAATATCCTGATAGCAAATATTGTAATAGGTCTTGAGGAACTCCCCAATGCATTGACTTCCAAGCTCAAGAAAACCCAGTTTCTATACAAGTACAACAAACTGCTGAAATACGTAACTTGTCACACTGCTTTATCAAAGGCAATAGCCATGATCCTGTCAGAGTATTATATTTTGCTTCTACATATTACAGGCATTTTGAGCACAATATGCTGGCTATGTCTATGTGAAAAGAAATACTCAAGACAGGATTTTTTTTAAAATAGATCATAATGCTTCAGTGAATTTGTCTTCAGGCACAACCTGAATGTCTCTATACTCACAAAAATTTAATCTACTGTGTTCTCAATCCAGAGAGCATCAGTAAAATCACTTCATTTTGCTTTATATGGAGATAATACTTGATCTGGTTACCTCACACGACAATAAATGGTAATTTGTTGTTTTTGTTTAATCAAAACAATGAAAGATGAAGCCAAGTGAAATTTTCTCACCACCGTTAACACTAAAGATTCAAGTTAAGCAGCAGTCTGAGATTTGGAATAGCACTAAGACATTTATATGTATATGAAATACTGCATGTTAACATGTACTGTACCCCTCTTTCTGAAGATCTAAAGAATCCAAATTTTAGGCCCAGCATCATGTTCTTGTTCCACATCTCCTCCTGTATTTTATTTGCAGCACAGATCTGTATGTCACTCAATAGGCTTTTTAAATAAGTAAATTAGTAGACTTACCCGGTATTCTCTAGATACAGTGTCTGAGGGCACAGAACCTGAAATCTGGCTAGAAATTGTAGCAGCAATGAGTTGTTTACACCATTCAACATGGGATCCTGTGGGACTAAAAGAACAAAATATAACAATTTAGTAAAATATTCCGACTTTACCTACACTTAACTGTGTATGTGTAATTTCAAGTTACTTGTTGCCTTATGGCAAGAGATTTTGTGAATCAGGAATATCCTTAGTAGTGCATCCATCAGGGCTAGCCTGAAGAAAGAGATTCCTCCCTCCATAACTGCCATCCTCTGGCCTGAGAGGGAGTTGACCAGGCAGGCCCAGTTCCATCTGGGCTAGAATCATAGAATAGAATAATAGAATTAGAAGAGACCGCAAGGGCTATCCAGTCCAATTCCATTCTGCCATGCAGGAAATCCAAATCTAGCTAGCTTGAAGAAATGGGGATCCACCACAATAGGGTACCCCAAACCCATCACAATGGACCTCCCTAAATATTAGTGACTGATTAAATGTATCAATACAAGTGTGGTCCTGAACTATGTGAGGCTTTCATTAAATTAAGACAGGGTTACCACTCATTGTTAGAAGGTACAGCAGACATAGAGAAGTTATGTACTGTATTATAAACAGTACAAAAGTAAGGCTGATGGAAGTTATTCAGTTTTTAAAGATAAGAGATGTTTATTTCAACTGAGAATTGCTTGACTGAAAGGCTCTTAAAATAGAAAAGGTTATTAAAAATAGAGGCTTAAATAAATTTTCATGGAAACAGACGGTTTAATGATTAAAAAGACAAGGAATGGAGTTATAAATAAGACATGTGAACGTGGCACAGACCAGAAACAGACTGATCCAAGCAGACTTGTTTTTAACAGGACTGACCTATTCAGAAATTAGTGCTATGAATTTGAAATGAACAGGGGAAAGAATCCCTGTCCCCGGCACCTTTGTGTAGGAAACCTGCTAAGCGCAATTCCTTGAAAGTAATTTCCACTGAACAGATTGGTAACTGCTTCACTCCAGGAATGCTGTGATGGAGTAGGCAGCATAAGTAACAGGTGAAATCAATCTTATCTGATAACTGCAACTCTGGCTCCAAAACTGAGGAGGGCAGAAATCTTTAAACCAGTATTTTAAAAGGTTATAAAACACATTATTCCCACCAACCAAAAGGACAGAGGGAAACACATAAAAACTATGGGAGGGACAAAACTGAAGACTTGAACAAGTAGAACTGAAAGCTTATGGCAATTTAGGCACCTCTTTTTTTTTATTTAGTATTTTTGAAATTTTACAAAACCAAACAGATGTAATATTCTTTCCATACATAGATGTACTTTTGCATCTTATTCATTGGTTTTTTTTACAAAAAATCCTAAATATCCCCTCAGTGCCTTTTTGAGTTTTTATTACTTTATTTGAAATATTCCCTTCTTAAATAAATCAAATTTTCTTATACTTCATCTATTTCTATCTTTTGCAATTCCTCCCTTTTTGCCCTTAATTCCACATAAATCTGCTCATTTCTATTAACTATATATTTATTCTCCAATTGTTCTATATCTGTTTCTAATTTCTTTTTTCTTTCTTCTTGTCTTTTTCGAAGGTTATGTGATTATACATATTCCTCCTGTTACTGCCTTCACCATCGTATCCCATAACAAACCCTTTGTCACATCTTTAGGCACCTCTTTTGATGAAAATTTGCAATTAGAGACTGAAAAGAATAAAATACAGTCCAAGATGGGTTTTTTTTAAAGAAATAGTGAAGCTAAAAATGTAAACTGAACTACCCATTAAGTATTATTAGCAGGAGGCTTTTTCTTCAGGAATGCCTAAGCACTTAGGAAAAGCATGAACACTATTTCCTGAAACAACTCAAAAGGTCTGGCATCTAAACCCAAGAAGATTGCCAGATTTTGAGAAGGGAAAAGGCAAATCTAAGCCCTGCTGCAACCAGTGTCAACAAGAGGGATGGAGAAAAAGACCAGCAAGATGTTTTTGACACCATCTTTTATCATGGAGAATGAACTACTCTCTCCAACAGAAGAAGAGGGCAGTGTGAAGTGTCCTAAAAAGTGGGAAAACCAAGTTGTGCAAAGGAACTGATTCAGCAGGTACAGCTTTCTTCCGCTACCTATCTACTAAATGAGCATTTTTAAAAATTTGGCCAGCCTTATAAGCCTTATATTTAAAAATTTGGCCAGCCTTGAAAATAAGATTTCCAAGTGTTGTGAGGATAAAAAGGGGCGAGAGAAGGGAACGACGACGAGCGCAAACTTACATACATTGGAGAAAAGATGTGACCGTAATAACAATGCTGATAAAGAATCAACAACAGAGTTTTAGTCACTCCGTTCTCTCTCCTGCCAACAGATTCAAAAATGAGACAGTAAACTGAAGTTAGGTAAGGTTCAACTTAACTTCCCATTTCCTCTGTTATGTATCACCTCGTCCCTCTTTGTTTGAGGGCTGCTGTTCATCTGACAGTAAATTTACATCTAAGCACCACTATTATGATAATCCTGAGCTTGGAAAAAGGAGGGAGGGTTGGACTGAAACTCCCAGAATCTCTGTAATAAATTCTGAAAGTAGTACAGTCTAAAAATAAGACTTCTAAGTGCAGATGTCATCTATGTACACAGTCTTTATGTGTACATAGTTCTTTGTGGGTTTTTCTGGCTATGTGGCCATGTTCCAGAAAAGGTTCGCCAGCATCTGTGGCTGGCATCTTCAGAGAATGCTCTGCCTGGAAAAAGTTGGGTATGTATACATACATAGCTATATCTATCTATCTATCTATCTATCTATCCCGAAAAACCCACAAAAAACTATGGATGCCGGCCATGAAAGCCTTCAACTTTATGTGTACAGTAACATCAGTCCAAATACAGTACAGTATCTAGTTTGAGACTGCTTAGAATTGCCCTGGCTCAACGATAGGGAATTCTGGGAATTGTAGTTTTATGAGACATTGAGCCTTCTCTGTCAGAGAGTGCTGGGGCCACAATAAACTACAATTCCCAGGATTCCCTAGCACTGAGCCAGAGCAGTTAAAGCGACCTCAAACTGGATTATTTCTGTGGTGTGTTTTGGACCACTGCCACCAGATCTGTGTAATAGGTAAATATTAAAGTACTGTATTTCACATCCTCCGTCTCAGTAATGTTTAGGACCACCACATAAGATAGCTCCGTATTGTTATATATTAGTCATAGAAGGGCCAAGAGAAATCCTGGCCAATGCAACACATTGCATGGCGGGGAGAAGCTGAACAAACTGGTCTCTCCCTCAGCTTCTAGCCCACACATTTTGTTTTTCATTAGCATCCTTTCTAATCATGAGAGGCCTTTATGAGGAAGGCAAGCAAGATTTCCTCCATGCCAGTAACCTTTGGAGGCTTAGTAACATGTTTGCACCGCCACTATGTCTATGTATTATCTATTCAAAGGTATTCTCTGTGGACTAACTTGAAGTTTGGAAAACCACCCTGAGACAAGCCATGCATAAAGGGGCAAAAGACATGCATCAGGAACCCTATTATCATGTCCAGTTGTAAATGTTCATTACCCAAAACACAGCTGCACCTGGAAACTGCGCTGCAAGTCAAAGCGAATGGGGCTTTGGCAAAGTCTATTACCTTTTAGCATGACTGTAATTGGCATCACTGTTACAACTGATGCACAAGAGTTTGTATGACTTGTTGCTGTTGTGTGCCTTCAACAGCGACCCTAAGGCATGGGTTTTCCCCCCCAGCAAGATTTGTTCAGGTTAGCCATTGCCTTCCTCTGAGGCTGAGAGCATGCGACTCACCCAAGATCACTCCGTGGGTTTCGTGGCATTCGAACCCTTGTCTCCAGAGTCATTGTCTGACACACAAACCACTACTACACTACCCTGGCTCTTTTACTACTAGGTTGTCACTTTATGTAAGTGTGAAACGTCCTTTTCTCACACTCACTTACACAGAGCAGAAGACCTCCCTGGAAGGACCAGGCCAGATCATGCCAAAGTTACCTCTTGCACTACAACTCCCAGCATCCCCTTACCAAGGAGGGAGGGGAGTGTGGGCTTTGTAACCCCAAAGTATGGCTTACTAAAGCTCTGCGTCAGGCTCACTTCTGTTATATATCCCAACCAGTAATGAGCAGTTATGTTCTAGCCTTTGCGTTCTTGCCTTCCAAGGTCCATGCGATGCGTGGCAAGTGCGCTTTGTAGAGCCCATCTGTTATCACAGAATTGGCCCCTTTGGAGGTTAGCAATGACACTTGTGCGACGAAGGGTTGTTTAAAGAAAGAGAAAATAGATGCAGTTATACCTTAAAACCAACAATATCAAAAAGAAGGAATAGGATTGTGTGTGTGTGTGTGTGTTGTTGTTGTTGTGTGCCATGTTTCTCTATGGGCAAGTATTTCCCAATGTTTCCCTATGGGCTGAGATTCTCCTATGTCTCTCTATGGCCAAATGCTGTCTTCTTCTCCTATGTTTCCTTATGGGCCAATACTGTATTCCCCAATGATCCTCTATAGGCAAACATGCATTTACTCATCCATCAGTTCTGCTATGTCTCCTTAAGAGCCAGCATTCCCCAATGTTTCCCTATGGGCAAAAGTCCTCCTATGCTTCTCTATGGCCAAAGAGTCCCAAACGATCCCCTCTGGGCAAAGGTCCCCATAGGTCTTCCTTATGGGCAAGAGCGTTTCCCAATGGGTCTCTATGGGCAGCCTGCTTTCCCTGGGGGCGGGCAGTCCTCCCTGGAAGGCCGCGGGGCCAAAGCGGGTTAGTTCCCCTGGATCCTCCTCACCTGTCCAGGGCCTCCACACTCGGCTGCCGGGACCCGGAGGCGCTGGAGGACGGCCCTGCTCCAGCCGCTGACGGGGCCGCCGGGGGCAGCGAGGGGAAGCGGCTCGGCCTGCGAACCGGGCCCGGGCCTCCTCCTCCTCCGCTGCCGCCCTCCATAGCGCCTTGTCCCCCCGCCGCTGCCGCCCTGCCCTCCATGTTTGCGGCCTGGATCCCGAAGAGGAGGAGGAGGAAGAGGAGAGAGAGTCACCTGGCGGCGGCCGTTGGCGCTTCTTTTACCCAGAGGCCTCCGCGCGGCCTCCCTCCCTCCCTCTTCGCCTCCCTCAGCCAAAATGGGCGCCTTTGCTGAGAGGAAAAGTTTCCCTCAACGCACCAAGCACCTCTCCCTCTCCTCCTCCTGGCTTGTGTTAACACCGCACCACACACACCGACACACATATATCATTACACACCCCCTCCCACACATTCTCAAATCGCATCCGCACTGTGGGAGTTAACCCGGTTTGGCACCGGTATTATCTAGAAAAGCATGAGCTTCCCTAGACTTCGCTTCCTCAGATGCATTGAGTCTCAAAGGATGTCTAGCCAGGCTGTATCCACACTGAAGAAGTAATATGGTTTGACACCACTTTAAAGGCCCTGGCTCCATCCTATGGAGCCCTGGGATTTGTTGTTTGCTGTGTGCCACCATGTCTCACAAAACTACAAATCCCCCAGCATGGGGCCATAGCAGCTAAAGCGGGGCCAAACCAGGTTATTTCCACAATGCGGACACAGCCTCAGAGGCTATTCTTTTTACTTGGGAGATCACCTCTCTAGGAATCTCTAGGTCCTCCAGTGCGGCTTATGGTTAAAGTTGGCCATAGAGGTACACCGGAGGACCGAGATATTCCTAGAGAGAACATAGTAATAAAATCTGTGAATAATCAGATCCGCAAAAATCAAAGCGTGCTTTTGTTATAGTTATTCCTTTAACAGCAGAAACGCATCTGCCAAAAGTGCCAAAAGTGCATGGAAGACGTAGAACTGCCAAAAGTGCATGGAAGACGTAGAACTGCCAAAAGTGCATGGAAGACGTATAACTGCCAGCCACAGCTGCTCAGTTTACTGTATGATAAAAGAATGGCATATATTTTCCAAATGAACAGTTCCTTAGAAAGCAGATTTGGCCATGCAATCCCCATTTAGCCCTCTTGTGCAAGCAGTTTGCAACCCTGGCAGTGACCAGTGTAAAATGTGGGCTTCCAAAGAACTGACCAATAATGTGACAGCGAAAAACATGAGACTTGAACACGGAGCAATGGAGTAAACTACAGGAAAAGAGATTCCACCTCGAAATTAGGGAGAACCTCCTGATAGTATGAGCTGTTTGACAGAAGAAGAGGCTGGAGTCTCCTTTGAAAGTTTTTAAATAGAGGCTGAACCTTATATCTTTTTACATCTTATAAAAAGTTTATTCTCTTGAGAAAAAGGCGCACCCTGCTTTTTTGCATACACTCAAGTAGTGATAAACGTAAATAACAATAGTTATTATTTATAGCCCGCCTTTCCCCAGAGGATTGGAGCAGGTTACAATCATGAATAAAACATAGTAAAATAATACCACAATCTCTAACCCACAATTATAAAGGTTATGGTTCAGAATTGAGAAGTGTTTCTATACCGCTTTGTCATCTGTCTTCCAATTTTACCATTTACCTTTTCTATCTCTACCATTTATCATTTCTCTCCCAACTCTTATGAGTCTAAAATAAATAAATAAATAAATAAATAAATAAATAATAATAATAATAATAATAATATTCTGGGTTTTACTCGCAACTCGCAAGGTAGCTGTCAGCTCACAACTAAAAGGTAAATGGTAAAGTTAGAAGACAGGTTACAAGCAGTATGGAAACACTTCTCAAACCTGAACCAGAAGGTTGTGTCAGTTTATCACTATTTGAGAGTATGAAAAAAAGCCGGTTGCGATCCTTTGCTCAAGAGAATACCCTTTTTTTTTACAATAAACACAACCTCCTGTCTAATTGTAAGCCGTGCCAAATACACTGAAACACACAAGGAAAGCTAGAAAAGTAAAACTGTGAGCCCTGCATATTTTCACCAGTGGGATATTTAACCTATTTTAAAAGCTGCACTAAAGGCAGAACAGTAAAGCAGAACTGTCTTAAAATGGCTGTACAGAAATAGGTCACTCACTGCAGCCCGGTTCAATTAAGAAGATACATTTTCTGTGACAGTTACAGTACTTGGAAGTACATCTCACTAAACACACGGATTTTACTTCTGCATAACTTATGGAGGGCCCTACGTTTGTTTTTGGACTGCAAGCCCCATTATCCCTTACTAGTAGCTATGCGGGTTATTAGTAGCTATGGGGGTTATCATGCAAGTTTTAAGACCACAAACATCTGGAGGGCCCCAGTTGGTATAGAATCATATTGTAAATTTCCTAGAAAAGAGGCATAAAGAAATGTTCATTGTTTATTTCATATGACATAAGTAGGGTTTTTTTTAAAAATAAAATTAAGTCAATTTTCATCAGGTTGACATTAAATGACATTGAATTCTCTACAAATCAAGACACAGTGTCACCTGTGATGGTGGCGGCGGCAGCAGCGACAGCAAAATCAATCAATAATATGCAGATAATGAAAAGGCAAGTGTATTTAAATTCATTTTACGTTACTTCCCCCGAACACAAACCGTTGATCATGTAGTGCTTTACTTAGTAAAAACAAGCAAAATAACAGTTCGTTAACACTAGACAGAATGAAACATAACACTCTTCGTGGTATACAACCAGCAGAACGCTTTAGGGTTGTAATGAAAAATGAGATGTTTGGACAACGTAAGCAAACGAAAGGCAATTCTATTAAGAGTCTGCATAGTTTTTCAGTCTGTGCAGTTTTGTATTTTGCCATTTAGTGATAGGATAAGTATGAGTTTCCTTGTAATTCAAGTTATGCATTTCTGTTTTAGAATGACCTCCCTATAGTGAAAAAAACCTATATGAGCGATGAGATATAGAAGACCAAAGAATAATGAGAGTGAAATTTAGAGAACAGGTAGTAAGTTGAAATAAATCATGTGTTAGCAAGCTGATCTTATTACTAGTACTTCAGCCTATCCCTGAAGAAGTAGTGCAAATGTCTTAGTATACTATTTACTGTTATTAATGTGCTCTGTAATGAAAATATACTATTTCTAAAATATCCCAATGTCCTCTAAAACTAAGAAATTTATAGTATTTTTATGGACTTTGACTTTAAACTTTAGAACCCCAAATATATACACTTTACAAAAGAAGACTATTTCATACACTTAAACTTAATTTATACACAATACTAACCATATCTTTCCCACCTTATATTTTGTAGAACAAAACTTACACATACAATAATTTACAAATGGTAGACCCAACACCCTCAAAGAGTCAAATATAATTGTTTTTTAAAATGTCACGTTAGCTTCAAACAAGTCCTTCATAAATCCTATGTTTTCAGTTGTTCTGAACTAACCAAACACTGGTTAAAAACTTTATATCCTAAGCAAAATATCAATTAAAATATCAAGTCACAAGATTTGCGCAGACTTTTACAAGTGCTTCTTATATTAAATTTTTTAAAAAGATCCCTGGAAGGAACGAATTATAAAATTTAACAGAAGACTGACACGAAGACGGCAAACCAAACGATCTGCAAAATTTAAATCTCTTCAGTGCACACAGTATTCTCTGTAATTTGTTTTAGTATGTTTGATAAAACACTAATCTATTAAGGGAACATATTTACACACACGCACACGCTCACATACACAATATTCCATTTAAAGAATCAAACATTATTCTACTTAGAAGATAAGGCTTATACTCTGAATAGGCACAAATGTTTAGGAAATTTAAGTCACGATAGCTTATTGCTACCATTGCCATAATTCTATTTCAACAGAAGGAAGTTATATATAAATTGCAATTTACACAGTAAGTGCTCCCCAAGAGCGTGCATCTTCTTGACAACTCTGTTGCTCACTCTCCTTTCCAAAGGCTTCAGCACATGCATGGGATTTGGCAGAGTCCTCAATGGCATTGACGGCACTTTGCTCAATATATGAACTGAAATATGCTTTTTAGATCTGAGCGAGAGAGAGCCTGTAGATGAAAATGAGTCTGTACTGTCCTAAAAAGCTGATGGTTGTTACTGAAAGCATTAGCTTAATATATTTGGAGACTGCGATAGAGAAAAAAACTTCAAAAATATTGTAACTATTAGTCGACTAACATGTGTGCAGGCAAATGGTTCTGAAAAGGCACATAAATCAATTTTAAAAGCCCACTTGTACTCAGCTCCTCTCCTCTCCAATAGGGACAAGGAAGAAGCTCTGTATAAGGCATCTTATGTTCCCCTCTTGTCCAGTACATCAGATTAAGCACCACCAATGATGACAGTGTTCAGCCAGTCTCCCTCAAAAGTGAGTTTGCACATGTGACATCATCTGCGAGGAAGAGGAGGAAGAAGAAGAATTGGAAAGCCTGGAGTTGTTTGTGATCTGTAGTTCTTCTAGCCGCCTCATGTAGTCATCACGCAATGCTAGTAGCTCCATGTACCGCTGTTCCACTGGATTTGGCTGCTAGGTAAAAGTTAAAATATTTAAACACGTTATTCTGACTATATACTGAAGGTTCAACACAACCTGCACTTTAACCAGATGAATGGATGCCTCCAAATCCCTATATACAGAAATCTAGTTTGAGAACATTTCCTTACCCAAACAAACAAATCCTAGTTATCCAGCATTAATTTACTGAAACCTTTGTATGCTGATAGCTGTTATTCTTTTCAACAAGGAAGTAACTATGCTAGTCTATTAAAACAAAAACTATCTTCTGATACATCATCATCATCATCATCATCATCATCATTTTATTTACTTGTATCCCACATTTCTCCCAATACATGGACTCAGGACAGCTTCAAACTTTCACGGTAAACACATTTCATCTGCCATAAGCTTTTGTGGACTGCAGCTCAGTTCATCAGTTCTATTCCTACTCTTTCCTTTCTAAATAAAATTAGTGCACAACTAGCTTGGCTCCCCACATATAAGGCTAAATATCTCTTTGTCTTGATGAAGTCTTTGTTAATAGGTCTTTTGCTTAGCAAGATACTACTTTCAAAAATTAGCCTAATGATTAGTATGTTAAAAAAATCCTTGCACTGACTTATTTTTACATATGTGATTTGTTAATTCCATGAAATCTGGCACTTAAAAAATGTGATCCTAGCCACATCCACACACAGCTTGTTTTTGTTGTCGTGTGTCTTTAGGTCGAAATCAGCACAACCTTGGCTTGCTTTGAACAAGTTGTGTACTTGTGTCGGCAGCCAATTCACATCGAATTGATTATTCCCCCTACCATACCTGGTGAACGCAAATCAGAAATGCAACTACACACTGGCAATTTCCACATTAAAATGTGTGTGTTTACAATATATATTCTCTATTTGGTACATAAGAGCAAACAAATTATATAGCTTTGCTAAAAAATCTCAACATTTCTCCTATCAATGCTCTTTGCTTTCCCGGGTTCCTCTGCAACAAATCTCTTAAATTTGGGCCGTTTAACCTGTTTGCCAATAAGCCAAAGACACACTGTGCCTCTGTCAAAACTCCACCTGGGAAGCCTGGAGTATCATTTTCTTGAATCACTCTATACTACCAGTTCTAAAATCTTTCATTTTTCTAAGTGCTAGTGTTCTGAATTACTTGTAACTTCTTTTAAAGGCCTGTGGCAAAACACAAATCGCTTTACATGTTTCTTCCAGTAAAACAGTTTGTAGCTTCACTTTTGAAAAAAAAAACAAACCATTCCTTTTTATCCACACAAAGATCTTCAAAAGGAACATTACAATTTTCAGTGGCAGCGACTCTGAAAGACATACAGAACACTGGCTGGCTTTCTTCCAGCCCCCAGAGTGCTGTAAACATGATCAGAGAGATGCTACAGAAGAGCACTGCCTGAAGACTGCTGCTTCTTTCTAGTGGCCCACTGATAAAGGCTGTTTGTCAAAAACAGAAGCTTACTTCTTTATTTGCTCCCAGCTGTTCTACCAAATCTTGAGGATAAAAACTGCCAAGCATGGACCACCTTTTCCTACTCGGCGGATCAACTTTTAAACAGCAGTCAACCAGCAAAAGAACCATAAAATGTCTGAAGAGCAATCTCACAGAAAACGTACATAGTCAATACGGAGGTAAGGAAAGGGATCAGAACACATATCCATGGAACTTACTTCCAAGCAAATGTACTTATGCCTAGCTTCCCATGGCTTTTATGTGCAGGGACTCAAATGTGTAAAATGATCAGGTATTTGTTGTCACGCTTCGGGAATAATTTTTGAAAAGCATAACTCCCACATTCAGTAAGGATACCAAATGCGAAAGGTTCATGCAACTTACACCAAAGAGAAGAAACAACCTTGTATTTGGGATTCAACTTTTAAATCAAGGGTGCCCACTAAAGCCTATAGTGATCAAATTCCCTGCTCCGTGCCAATTTCTTTCTCATTTCTCTAATTAATTAGAGTTAGAGTGCTTCACTGGTTATAGCAGAACTAATAATGTAGTTCTTCATGTTTGTTGTTGCTAACTTCCATCAAGTCAACTTCAACTTACAGCAACTTTATGAATGAAAGACTCCCAAGCCACCCTACCATCAACAGCCCTTCTCAGTCTTGCAGATTTAGGATTGTTGCCTCTCTGAGTCTATCTATCTGGAACACAGTCTTCCTCTTTTCCTGTTGCCTTCTACCTTACCAAACATTGTTGTCCAGCCTCTGCATGGCATCCCAGATATTTCATAGACTGACAGAACCAGAAGAGTTGCAAGGGGCCATTGAATCCAACCCCCTGCTCAGTTATAGTTATCATGTCATGTCTCAGGCCTCTTTTCTCCAAGCTAAACACACTGAAATCCCTTATTTCTCATAACGCTTCATTTTCAGACATTTGATCATCCTGGCTAGGCTCAACTGCCTCATAATGGGCCATATTATTACTTTTAGTTGTTGCTATGTGCTTCTAACACAGTGGTATCCTGGATTGTGTGGAAGTGATCTGTGGTGCTTAAGCCAAGTCAACTGCATCTACTTGGTCAGTCCTTGGGAGGACTATGAAGACTTATTTAAAGGCATGCTGCAAGCAATTGGGAGCTGCAGTTTTTAAAAGTATAACACTGGTTTCATGTGGAGTTTGTTTTGACTTAGATCTAATCATTTTATTTCCTTAGATTGCAGTATTTTATTATTTTATGAAAAGCATAGAGGGGAGATGAGAGAGCTACTAGCAGTAGAGAATATTGGGTTAGATGAATGGATGGAGTTACACAATATAATGCAGCTAGAATTCTGGTCCAGAGACTGCAAAATTTCAATTTGCACTATAACTCCCAGAATTCCCTAACCATACTGGCTAGGGGATCCTGGGAACTAGAATACCAAAATAACTTTTAAAGCTCTGTTGTTGTTAAAAAAGAGAAAAGATTCTACATATATACCGGTAAATAAAAAAATCTATAGACCCCACATTAGCCTTCCAATACTTTTCTTTACAATAAAAAGGCTTACTTGTTGCCTAATCCTTGGGTTCCACCGAATATAATAATTAACCCAAAGTTCCAAGTGGCGCATACTTGCTACAGGATAAAGAGCACGATTCAATTCTTTCGTATAAAAGGGGTTGACATATTTTGATTTTGTGCTGTTGATTAAGGACCAGAGAGACAACGTTTTCTCACTCAGCTTCTGCAAAAATATGAAAGAGTCAGCATTATTTCAGGTACATGGCACACTACAGAAGAGTTTGATTTGACAGCTTTTGCACTTCACATAGCTGCTTCCTTGTATAAGCACTTATGTAACAGACACACATTCTCTAAAAAGCATCCTCAAGAGCAACTGGTTAACAAATGAACACAAAAAGGGTCCTGTTACATCAGAACATGGATCTTTCTAGCCCAGCATCATGTTCCCAAAGTTCTCGACCAGATGTATACAAGCCTACAAACAGGACATGAGGACGAATTCACCATCTTGTTTATACTACCCAGCAACATGTATTGAGACAAACAATCTCCAATAAAAGAGGTAATTTATAACTGTCTTGAATGGCACACTGGCCAGACTAGCCCATCTGGCTCACTGGGATTGGGATAAGACACCTTTTGTCCTTTCTTAAAGCCCCCAGCACTTCAAAAGTGAGTCAGAAACTCAGTCAATTGAGTCATGATATTGCAAGACAGTTTTACTTCTCCTTCCCCTTCCTTAGCTAAGAGCAAAGGTAGCTCAGGACACAGGAGTAGCCTTGAAAGGTGCTTCTCAATGTGAAGGCTAAGTCCATTTTGTTCGTGAGTCTACTTCATTCCTGTTGGGAAGGTGCAACAGGAATGAAGCCAACTCACAATTCAACAACCATAGGAACTAGATCTGTATAGCATTTGTTTCAAAATAATTGATGAAAGGTCTACAACTTTTATGTCACACATAGTGATTACAATTAACTCACCTCTTTCTCTCTTACAGAATCACAGCTGTACAAGAAAGTACCAAAGCGGCAGCTATACAAATGATCCAGAATTGTAATCAAAAATTGTTCATTGAATTCAAAAGCCGTAGGAAACTAGACAAGAGGGAGGGGGCAAACATTCAGAGAGAGAGAGAGAGAGAGAGAGAGAGAGAGAGAATCATAACATAAAGATGAACACAAACTTATTGCTTTAATGAGTAACTGTGACAGGCATAAAACATTACCTATATCTAAAGTCTGAAAACCATGCCCTATGAGAAGCAGCTTACGGAGCTGAGTATGTTTAGGCTGGGGAAGAGAGGGTTAAGAAGTGACATGATAGCCCTGTTTAAATATTTGTAGCATGGAGCAAGCTTGTTTTCTGCTGCTCCAGAGACTAGGGCATGGAGTAATGGATTCAAACTACAGGGAAAAGATCCCACCCCAACATTAGGAAACTTCATGACAGTAAGAGCTGTTCAACAGTAGAATGTGCTGCCTTGGAGTGTAGTGTAGTTTCCTTTTTTGGAGATTTTTAAACAGAGGTTGGATGGCCACTTGTTGAGAGTGCTTTGACTGTATATTCCTGCACAGCAGGGGGTTGGACTGGATGGTCCTTGTGGTCGCTACGATTCTATTTAATTATTTTGAAATACAGACATAAAAGCTCATAATTAACATATGAAATA
This sequence comes from Sceloporus undulatus, assembly GCF_019175285.1. NCBI lineage: Eukaryota > Metazoa > Chordata > Lepidosauria > Squamata > Phrynosomatidae > Sceloporus > Sceloporus undulatus. The sequence continues at coordinate 36,060,750 of NC_056528.1, read as the reverse complement.
CTATAACTTCAGCCACAGGTTTCATGTATCAAATCCTGAACATCAAGGACAATTCAGATGGATCTAAGCGGAAGCCCCCAAAGGGATAGTTTTAAAGACTTCATCCCTAAGCTAGCCCACAACATCAGGAAGAAAACAACTACCTCCGGATTTATAGAATTTATCTTTGAGACTGCATGTTCCCTTGTGCTGCCTGAACATTGTGTGATTTATCTGCGAGTTAACAAGCAGTAAATCATGTTGTAAATTTCAGTACCCCTTAGTCATAAAGTGGAAGGAAAAAACCTGCAAAAGATATATAGGTTTTACTCTCTTCTGACTGATGGAAGACACCTTTTTCTGGTAGGGGTTTGTAGCCGAGGATGTTGTAGAGTTAGCAAATGAATGAAAGGACAACTACAAACCAATTTACATTACTATTACCAGGGAAAGGTAAACAGGATTCTTTCTGTCCCCGTATTGTCAATATAACTTACTTGTTTAGACATCTGCCACACACAATCAATGAACTGGAGGAAGATGGGTGACCTGTCAGCATCAGCGTGATTTTTGTCTCCATGACCAATTCTCTAAATAAATAAATAAATAAATAAATAAATATTAAAGACACACAAACATCACTCAAGTAACCACCGTCTTGGGCATAACGTTCAACAAAACTTTTAAGAATTACTTACTTTCCACATCTCTTTATGATGAATTAGGTCTAAATCTAAAATCTAAATTAATTGATTTTTCCATTATTTCTTTATATATCTTTTCATTAAGGAAACTGAATGATCAAAACATGCTAAATATATGGATTTGCGGGATACCTTTTCTTTAATGAGTTGAATTGAAAGTGCACAACCCTGAATGAAGTCTTCCTTCACACCTTTTGTAAAGGGTTGAAGGCCCTCCTCTTTGATTCGCCAGATTAAGCTGCTGAGTGTGCTGAAGGTGGCTGAGATGTATAGGATTTTTAGCACACTGGTACTGTATATTACTTTAGTATTTTAGCATATTATAGTGTTTTGTTGTTTCATTCTTGAGTATTATGTCTGATATTCTGCTCTTTGGTGAAAATGCCAGGATTAATAAACATTATTATGTATGTGTTCAATGGAATTTCATAGATGTTTCACTTTGCATGGTTTGTGTCCTTGAATTTCTCAAGTGTATTGCTTTTCTAAGCTCCACGTGTTTAATGTTCACTGAACTGTCATCTCTAGCTTTCATTCCTAGTATAACTCCAAGAATTTTTACCAAGAAAATGGTGCTCCTATTCTTTAAGTTTGCAAGTTTTACTAGTCTAGATATTACCAACTGGAAGGAAAGCATTAATTCAAAGTTATCACTTGTAATTCCTGTAGAGATCTCCCCATGCATTATAGCTTACTTTCCATTTTCAAAAAATTGAACAATGTATGCTGAAGTGTCAATTTTTCATCACCAAATGATACAACTCATTTATTCAAAGGCATCTCTATTTGCAAAACAACTTCCAACTAGATGGCACAAGCAGAGACTTTTAAAATTGATTTGGAACTGTTTTCAAAAGGCACATTAGTTTATTACTGAAGCAGCAGTTAGCTGCTAAACTTTCAGAGTTATGCTCCTGTGCTGCAATGTGGTTTTGCTTAAGGCAAAGATTTAAAAGCCATGTCTCTTTGGTCTGGGAAAATCTGCTCAAGAACACAGTTAGCTTTGACAGGCCAGGTTTGCTTTAATGGCCTAATGGGAAACTAACACATATAAATCATGTTTATGTACATGATAGTGAGACACAAAATACTATTCTTTAAATCAGTGCTAAATCAGCAATGGTAATGGAACAGTCCAATCCGGTGAGTATGGTTTTGGTCTATGCTAATTTACAATATATTTTGTTGTTTACATACAATGAAGCTTGAAGCTAATGGCAAGATTTTTCAATTTTTAAAAGAAGATGCAAGCAAATGCTTTTCCAGCCACTTTGCACTCAAAGAAATGCTATTTCAAAAAGGTCTATAAAATCTTACCATCAACATTCCTGGAGGAAACACACACAAAATGCAGAATGAGCCTGTAGTTGAACTGAGTCTTCTAAGTGTTAAAATAACTTTAGTTAATCAAATCCCAATTATCAGGTATCTTCAGAATACACTTACACACTAACTGCTGCAAATAAGGTGTAAAAAAGTAGAAAGCATGTGCTTTAGGACTACCCTACAACACTGATGACAACCTTGTGCAATAATGTGCTCACCCGCTCTACATCTCAGCTTAAAGCTACCAGAGAAGGTGGGATGGTGTTATCTTCACATTGCAGACAGGCATGTGATTAAGACAGTCTGAATGTTTTTGATGGACATATGGGTGGGCCACATATTGAGCTGAAAATAAATTTTAACTAGGAATTTTCTAGTTTTCACCTCACTCTCTTAGCCATATGTTACATCAGACGTTGGAAACAACCTGGAGGATCACTCAGTTGGGAGAAGTGAGTGATTGTGCCTGCCAGCCTCCAGCTGTCCATGTAAGGTTAGAAATATCTGTATTATGGCATCCACACCTGAAACACTGAGCAATCAAATTTAAGTTTTATGTATATGTATAATGAATATGTTCCATCCCACAGGCACATGGTAATATTGGCAAGAGAAAATGTACCCTCCTCCACACAATGAGCCAGAGTAGGACATCAGCTACTCTCTGAATCTGTCCAGAGTGATGACGCACTGATGCCATTTTACATTAATCTTGTTCAAAGAAGTGCTTGGAATTTTGCATGCTTTGGCATTTTGATAGACCTATTTGACAATTCGATTTCCCAAACATAACTGACATAGACATGCCTGAAAACAGCTCATTCTCAAATTGCCTTTTTATTTTTCTGGGCAAGGTACAACGCTGTGATCTTACTGCAATTTCTCCACTTTAGATGTAGGTGTTATCTTTGGTTTTCCATTCTCTTTTTCCTCCAGTTTACTTTTGCTGAATTTAACTCAGTGAAACAGTCACCTATCAAAACCACTATATTTAACAAAGCTTAATCTATATGGATGCTACCATTCAGACTCCAATGGCATAGTTCTGCCGGATCTTGCACAGAGACTCTGCCACTCATTCCTGCAGCCTCCTGAAAAGTTAAAATACCTACTCTAAAAGGCTGGGAAACACTCTGGAGCAAGTTTTAAACATCACGGAGGGCTGTAGCAGGAGGAGATGGGGTAGAAAGTCCCAATTCCACTTCCATTTGATTCTGAAGTATCCCAAGGGACCTAAGCAACTGAATGCTTTTATACTCTAGGTTAGTTCCAGACTAAGTCAGTTGCATTAAAAAATTAAAAGGCATAAGTCATTAATGATTCTTCATGTTGACTTTACCGGCCTATCGTCTGTAGACAGAATACTTGGCATTTTTAGTGCTGAGTGTTTTATTGCCACAATTAGTGCCACATTTTATCTGTGGACAGAATAACTTGGCATTTTCTCCTTTGAATGGCTGGAGTACTTCACACACATCGCCCTGCCCCCCCCAAATAACCTTAGGTAAGCTAGACTTATGTTACACCTGGGGGAAGTGAGGCAGAGTAATAGTTGTAATAGTCATAATGTTGACTCTGCAGCTTGATTTTTAATTGCTCTCACCGAAGCAAACTTGTGTCCAAAGCTTATCCACTCCTTTTGTACCAATACTTCAAAGCCCAAAATTGTACGGTAGTAGCTGTCCAACATCAACATAGCTAGAGAGGTGAGCTGTGCTGTGCGGTCCCAACCATCACTGCAGTGTACTAAGACGGAACTTTTTCCAGAGGACACTTTGTCTGCGACTTGAATAGCACCTGTTAAAACAAGCTGACAACAAGGAAGAAAACGTGTTATGTACTGAAATAATTCCAAAACCCGAGGTCTTGCAATTTTAATTAAAAGAACAGCTTGTGCAGGACAGTGGTAAATACACCAACCAAATGCTTTTTTCTCTTAGCCATACCTTGATGTGTTCAAGCCAGTGAGTTGACTCCAGACTAGAGAGCCAGTGAGATTCTTCTACCTGAGGATAAACTATGTCCTTTAGCTTTTTCAAGGATTCCCGCATGACATGAATATTATGAATATCTAGGAAGAGCAGCTCAGCATTAGGATAGGCATCCTCGCTTTCATACCCTCCTCCAGTTGCCTGGGAATAAAAAGAGTAAGTGTGTACTTAGCATCCATTACATTCCAATAATGGTAATTTTATGAAAAACACAGTTTTTGTTCTTGTTAACTGCCCTTGAGTTGACCTTGACTCTTGGCGACTCTGGATGGGATATCTCCAAAACCTTTGTCCTCAACTGCTCTGCTGAGGTCCTGCACTCTCTTTGAGTCCAGCCATCTGGCATGTGGTACTCCTCTCTTCCTACTGCCCTCTATCTTTCCCAGCATCATTGTCTTTTCCAATGATGCATGCCTTCTCATGATGTAGTCAAAGTACAACAACCTCAGTCTAGTCTCCCTGGTTTCCAGGGAGAGCTTGGGCTTAACCTATTCTAGAAATCATTTGTTTGCCTTCTTGGCCATTCATGGTACTCTCAGCACTCTTCTCCAGCACCACATCTCAAGTGAGTTCATTTTCTTTCTCTCGGCTTTCTTCACTGTCCAGCTTTCACATCCGCACATGGCGATGGTGATTTGTCAAATCTAAGGTGGCTACATGCCACATTTTAAACACTGTAAAAAGTTCATGAGTTCAACTTGCTGTTGTTGTTGTTTGCCCTCAAGCATTTCCAACCTATGGCAACCCTAAGGTGATCCTACCATAGGCTTTTCTTGGTAGGGTTTTGTTGTAGCTTTTACGATCCTCTGAGGATGAGAGAGGATGACTTGCCCAATGTCACCCAGTGGGGATTCGAATCTTAAGGATCTTAGTCTAATACTCAAACCATTATAACATGCTAGCTCAGTTCAGATTAGAATATATTAAAATATTTCCTACTGGTCAGCCAGTCTGCTTCCAAGTATAATTCATTAAGTGTTGGTTATGACAATATTACATGCCCTACATGCCCTGAGCCCACACTATCTGTAGGACCATGTCTTCTTCCATGAGCCTTCCTTAGCAATAAGATCTTGAGAGGAGGCCACTCTTTTGATCTCACCACCTCCATAGGCATGTTTGACAGGAATGCAAGAAAGGGCTTTCCCTGTGGCTGCTCCCAGATCCTGAGGAGGCTGACTCTTTCCTTGCTGTCTTTTTGTTGGCAGGCAGATGAAGACTCTTCTATTCCAGCAGGCTTTTGAGACATGGTTCTTTTACATATAAAAGTCTGCTGTTACTTTTTCCTGTATTGCTTTTATTCTTTACTTTTAAATTAATGTTCTAAATAGTTTTGATTCTACAGTCAGGTTTTTTAAAAAAATGTTTAATGTCATAATTAACAAAAGAAATCATTAACAAACCAAAAAGATGGGTGAAATCAGTAAGTCGTATGTAACAAAACAAAGCAGTCAATTCATTACGGTTCCAGGGCTCCAGAGAAAGAATGGAGCCATTGTTGATTGATTTGGACACTGTCCTGTAATAGAGTCCAATGTGATGCAAAGGTGGTTTCAGCTGATGTTAATTTTTCTTTACTTACTCAACCCAAAATAAAAAGGACAGCATTTTCCCCCCAATAAATGTGTCTTGACTAGAGGCCTTTATGTCGTCTGAGAGCTGTTTCCATGAGCCAGGTTTCCCAAACTCACCTCCACCCACTGTCCATTGAGAGATCTGACATTTCTGTAGACAGTCTAATACTATTTTATTCTCAACTTTTTCTATGTTTTTAGCTAAATGTAGCTGTATTTCTTTTAGCTTATAACAGTCCTTGAGCCCAATTCTGGGGAAAAGACAGGGTATAAATAAAGAGATGGATAGATGGATGACACAAGCTATCCCAGAGTTTCTATAAGAGGATATGTCTGGAAAGGTATTTCCTCCTTTTTTGAAAAAGACAGGTCTGAATAAAAGCAAGTGTGATTAAACACAGTCCTATTTGGTTGTTATTTAGCATCATAAGCATTTGTCCAATAAGCACTGTTTTAATCACAGCCTCAGGGCCATTTAATTCTAAACATTAGTTTCTTTCTCTCTCTCTTTTTTTTTTTAAACCTTTTCCAATTCAAGCTTTGGCTTCAGGATATTTTTTCCCTGCCAAGCATGCTTTAAAAAAATAACTACATGGTGCTACAAAGAAAACAAGTTTCCATAAGCTTCCTAAGGAAAGTAGCTGTTGTGTCTGGCCCAGGGCTTGGTACTGCAGAATAAAATACAAAAAGCACACATTCTAAAGAGTTATGGAAAATCTGAACAGACTTTCCAAGGCACATTTTCTGTCAACACATTCCCCAACAAATATTATGCTGAATATGCCCAACCATAAGGAAAAAAAAGTGTTTCTATCTATCATGTATAAAGAGGTATGTTACAAAAGCCTATCTAGGTCCTGTCTGTCTGGAGCAAAGAGAGACAGTTAATTTTAGCTATGGACAGGCTGAGTAATCCTGGGGTGTGGACTGAGAAACAACAAAGCAATGGGAGTAGCCAGATTGCAGGAGGGAAGGAATGCAGCCACTAGACGTCTCATAAACAGCTTCTAGATTCTGCATTTTACTCCATTTAATGATTACAACAATGAAATTTCCCCATTATTTCCAAAGTTTGAAGTCAGAATTAATTCAGGCTTCTTGGATCAAGCTTTTCCAAAGAAAAGGGTTACCAGAAAATTCTGATTATAACATGCTTCACATAAAATGCACGTAAGCATGTATGTCCAACATTTCCTATGCAAGCCCACCTGTGCCTCACGATCTGCTCTACCACCACCACCATCATCATTCCACCTTTTTCCCAGTCTGGGATTCAAGGTGGCTTACAATAAAGAAAACAACAACAACACATAGTTAAAATTCACAAAATACAAGTTAAAAGGTGATCAAAAATTAAACCAGTCAAAAACACAGACCATTACATATAAACAGCACAACAAAACAGCAGATATAAAGTCCAGCATATTGTTGCAGTGGGATTGGCTTTGTAAAATCAGTCCTCACAGGCCTGTTGAAACAGATAAGTCTTTGGATGTCTGGAAAACAAGAGTAGGGAGGGTGACAGTCTAATCTCTTTGGGAATGGAGTTCCAGAGTCTGGGAGCAGCCACCAAGAAGGCCCTCTCCTGTGATCTCCCATCAGATGTACTTGTCCTTGCTCTGAGTATCACTTATCAATACATTTAAATTCATTGGCCTTTGTAAGGTTGCAAGGTATTTTTGACTAAACAAGCACTTTGGGGTGATGGGAATTCAGTTATGTGGGGAAGGTACAAACTGAACTAGCTGACCACTTCTATGTAGTTTTCCCGTGGCTTTACTGGTATTAAATGTATCTACCTCTATTTTATTATTCTTGTATTTTAAAACTTATTTTTGTTAGTCACTTAGAATTTACTAACATTAGTACAATAAGCAAGAAAGAACTGTTTTAAAGTAACAAAATCTAGAGATATCCATAGCCGTCTTTGGCTACAAATTTTAAATCCTGTTAGCAGGAACCTGTGTCTCCACCACAAGATTTCCTTCAAACCAATTCTATGTCTGTTTAAAAATGATAAAGATTTGGTCAACCACTAGCACTGACTGTTCAGAATAAAATGTCATCAGCCAATCAAAACTGTGAAATAGCAACCATTTCTATAGCCCAACTAATGTTATTAATTTTAAAAGGCTTAACTATCATCTTCAATACTATACAGTCATCTGCTTACCTTATTGGCTACAGCATTTACATTGGGCCTGGCATCATAGATGGCCAGTTTTGAGAGCTGGCCATTTGTGTCTCTTATGATCTCAAGGTATCTTTCATCGTCTTTGTTTCTTTTGCCACTCATCCCAACAAGAGGCTGGCTGGAGCGTGTGATAACAGCCTGGTTCTCAGGATGGATCCACGATAACACCTAATGGAGTACAAAATACTCAGTTAGAACCTGACTGATTTCCACAAAGCTTCCTGCAGATTCTCTATCCTCTAAGGGATAGAGAATCAGCAAAATCTGCCCCTTAAATGTTACAGGAATGGGCACGAGTAACTTCTTTCCCACTGGTTTCTCTCATGTTACTCACATAAACATTAAGGAACTGCAAGATAATACCACTCCTCTTACAAAAGCACCCCAAAATAATCACTTTAAAAGGAACTTAGAATATATTCATCTCCTACCAAGAAAAAAATAATAGGCAGACATACAGAAAGTTACATATTTAGAAAACAGCCCAACAAATACTGACAGGGCTGTTCCAACCAAGGTAAAGCTTAACAGAGGTTCCAATCCAGTTCATCTAAAAAGTGCATTCTTTTCTGTTTCCAAATTCTAGGCCTTTGATATGGCAAAAATGCTAGGAAATGAAGGAACGAAGATTAAGTTATCATGCAACATTGCAATTAAATCTTTAGTCAAAGATACAGCACAGTTTATCTTTGGGAAATGTTAAAGTGCTTCAGAAGAATGGAGACATAGGCAAGAAAAATAAATTCAATGGATTTTATTGCGGAATACACTGTACTGTATATCAAAAAGTTACATGCGCTCCTATACTCGTTGTTTAGTAGTTTTCTGCTACACAAAACAATGTTCATGGCTTATATCACTTACTGGTATTCTACCTCGGGATCTAAAGGCAGACACTTTTTTGAGATCCTCATCTGTGGCATTATATGGCACTACCAGAAGTGATGGATACGTGTCACACAGTGCATAATGCTCATTGAGAAATGTTATCCTCCACTGTTCATTAGGCAGACCCTGAAAGAGAAAAGGGGTACAGGTTGAGTCTCCTTTATCCAAAATGCTTGGGACTAGAGTTTGGATTTTGTATTTTGGGGGATTTTGGATACCTACATAATGAACTACCTTGGAGATGGGACCCACGTCTAAACACAAAATTCATTTATGTTTCATATACACCTTATAAACATAGCCTGAAGATAATTTTATGTAGTATTTTAAATAATTTCTGCGCATGAAACAAAGTTTGTGGATACTGAACCCTCAGAAAGCAAAAAGGTCGCTATCTCAGCCACCCACGAAAAAGGTTTTGGATTTTGAAATATTTTGGATTTTGGAATTCCAGATAAGGGAGACTCAACCTGTAATATTCACATGCCGTCTTTCAAACAATTGGTGGCTGACAAGCAATATATATGTGTGCTATTATGACCACAGGGTGGCAATAACCTACCAACTTACAATAGGTATCTACATAAATGAGGAACTACAGTAGTGGATATGAACATTAATGCTACACGAGACAAGACATGGCTGAACTTTAGGATATAGAGAAAAAGTCCAATGAGAAGAGACTGTTTTCTGTCAACTGTATCAATTTGATAAGGCTAGTGTTTAGGTTGGAGTGTTTAACGTAAAGCAAAATGAAAAAAAAATAATATGAATTTCCTTTTCCCACAGAAAAATGCCCAACTTTTACCTGATTTAGCACCAAGATTATCAGTGGGAAACAAATGCAAAGAAGTTCTTTTTCAGAAAACCTCATTCTGCAACAGGAGTGGAAAGCCAGTGCTCCACCAGTTGTTGAACTACAAGAACCATCATCCATCATTATTACCCACAATGAGGAGAACTGAAGTTCAACAACAGTAGAAGCAATTTCTTTGCAAAGACACTTGTGACCTAACAGGATACTAAATGAGCCTGTATTCCCAAAGCCTACTGTGAAAGGAATAGTTTCTCACTTATACTATTATTTGTGAAGGTGTTTGAATTCTCTCTTTTTTTTTAGCCTTTCTGTGCCTTAAAATGTTGGACTATATTTACAGGACTGAGTATCAATACATATTTTATGTATCGATAGATATCAATTATTTTGAGTATTGATACTTATTTTAACACACCAGCAAAAGTACAAGGGGAGAAATCCAAGAATTAAATGTGTTGCATAAATACATTTCAAGTTTTGAGTATATATTCATGTGTATTTTTCATGATACAGTATAAGAGGAAGTTTTAGAATGGTTCTGGTATTTCTTCAGAGCACTTTAGTAGACTCTGCTCTTCATTCTGTGCATTTTCTTTTTTTAATCCACAGTGTACAACTCTGAAGATCAAGTCTACACTAAATCAAGAATTCTTGCATTTTTCTTTTATTAAAATAAATAAATAAATCTGTTTTTAAATGCAATGCAACAGGCCACCACTGGTTTTATATCACAGCTGTCAAAGTTTATTTCACAAGCTATGCTTTTCAGGCTCATAACTTAAGAATAAAATGTCTCCAATATCCTATTTCTCTATCCATTTAACCCAATTCAAGCCCATACTAGAAAGTAAACCTGTAGAAATGATCTCATTTTTTAAAACCCCTGTAGAAAAACAGATTTGCAGGTGTTGAGATAAAGACAACTTACTTGTCTTCTGTATTCTATCATAGGATTGTAAACCAGCCAACCATTTTCAGAAAACTTTTCTTCATTTAGAAATGCGAAGAAAGGCTGTAATGATAGAACAAAAATTAGTAGATGAAATTCCAACTGAAGAATGCACCTATAAGACCAGTCTTCAATCACACACCCCAAATTAATATCTATATGAAAATCATACACTTAAACATTGAAGAATTTTCCTGCCTATTAAAAATCATGCTTTCATTTTTCACTAGGACAAATGCCAAAGCAGGAAGAGCTTATCTGAAAGCCTAGTTAGAAGCATTTCTCTCTTCCATCAAACAGAGAGAGATGTCTTGTCAAGATGAAGATAATCCAATAACACTTACAATCATTATTGCGTAAAAGAGATTATTTGCCATCATGAAGAGATAACTTGCCTATTGTTTGTCTGAGGAAAGATGCTTGAAGCAATTTGGTGCAGACTCAACACTATCCAACCCTTACAGGATCAGGAAATAAACATGGAATTGAACAAACTCTAAAAATGTATCTCAACCCAAGCTCCCCAGCCATGTATAGCAGTTGTTTTTGCATGATCATTATTCCATTTCAAACTCTGATTACATGTCCTGGGTTAGGACCAAATCCTAAATAGTGTTAACAATTGTTAACAGTGAAGATTGGGGAAGGTGGGATTATATGGTTTCCAAATGCCATTGGACTACATTTCCTAAAATTAGCTAACCTGGATAGGGCTGATGAGAGCTGTAGTTTAAAAAAAATATATTGAGAAGACTTTTGGAGTAAACATAATAATAGGGAGAAAGAAAAACTGGTGGGTGCACACATGATACCATTCAAGGCCCACTCCTCAAGTCAGAGCAGAAGAGGTCAACCAAACCTTTATCTATATCTGCAATCTAAGCTAGAACCACTCGGGAATTCAAGGTTGTTAACATTAAAAACGTCACCCAAAATGAATCAAACTAATGTTTGCAAATGTAATGCAGCTGATTTTTGTGCCTGGGGAAAGGGAGGGAGCGGGGAGGGGAGCACACATTCCTCTCTTAAATCCTTGTCACACATATAAGAGCCCTCTCTGCCTCAATTCCCAACATTTAAATGATTTCTGGTTTGTTTAAGAATTGGCAAGCAAGGGTGAAAGTGAGGTGAACTGAACATGAAGAGTATTCTGTGAGGTACAGGGGAACTTGGCAGATGTTACTAGAAAGATCTCCTGCTGCTACTGAAAAGTGAGATGTTAAAATATGGCAAACTGCAGTAATTGGGCATCTTTATAGCATACAGAAACTGTTCCTTTCCCCTTGTTTTTAACAAGCTGGGAAAAATAACTCTGGGGAAGCAGCAAAAAATAAAAATAAAAATGCAACTATGTTTGAAAGAAAGTAATTCCAAGACTAAAAAAGCAAAACACTGAGCCACATTCTCACTGAAATTCTAATACGCAAGCATGTGTGACAGAAAATAAAACCCTCTCCATAAAAATGATTAAAATTATTTTATATGCTTCCAAACAGAACAGCAAATCTGCAATAATATTTTCTGCACACTTCCCTGAAGATGCAGATTCCGTCTACTGAAATAAATTATCCAGTCTACATATGCCGTATGGATAGAAAAGCTGGTATAAGTCCCATGCCAGCATTTTAGCCATAAAAATAATTTGGCTTTGTCTCTGTCTTTGGCATTTAAAACATCAAGTGTTTCAAACAATCATCGCCCAAGGTGAAGTGGCAGAAAGAAATAATAAAGAGCGCTGACAAGAGAAAGGTCACTACATGTTGTGTATCCTTTATCTGAAATACTCCAAAATCCACTAACTTTTTGAGTATCGACATGATAGGGCAACAGCAAGTGGCAGCAAGCCCTAGCCACCAGGGGGCATTATTTCTGGGGAGGGGAGAGGACCAGGAGGGAGATGGCACAGATGAGTTCACAACCAAATTCTGCACAAGTGGTATTGCTCCTCCTCCTCCATTGCCACCCCTCTACCAAAATGAGACTAGAACGGGATGCAACAGCAGTGGCTGCTCCTGACTATCTCCAATCCTGGTCCAGAGGAGAGCCACGCACCAAAAAACCAACTACCCACATCTGCTTTCCACCACTTCCACCTCCAGATCCCAGATTCCAGTTAGTGCCTTTCCTACCCAAGTCGTCTGCGCATGGGAACCCCAGTAGTTGCAGCCAACACCGGCGGTGATGGTGGCAGGGTTGCCAGCTGCCTGCTTCTGTCTTTGAGGCAGCAGCTGTAGCACTCCTGCTCCAGCATCGCTCTGCAGCAGCATCTCTCTCCAGTCTCACTGCTGGGGTTGGCTGAAATTGCTGCATTTCCATGTGCAAAAGTTCTGGGTAGGAAAGGCACTGACTGGAATCTGGGATCTGGAGGTGGAAGGGGGGGGGGGGGGGGGGGGGAGAGGAGGGCTCTTTTTTTTAGCATGGGGCTCTCTTCTGGTTGTCAGAAGCCACCACTGTCGCATCCTGCTCTAGACCTCACTTTGGCTGGCAGTGGCAGTAGAGAAGGAAGAGCGCAAAGTTTAGCTGTGAACGCAGACGTACTGTCTCTGTCTCCCTCTTTCTCACTGGAAGTGGGGAAGCCTTAAAAATTAGTTCTGGTGGCCAGGGCTTGTCGCTGCCTCCACTGCTGTGTGTTTGTGTCTTCAAGCTGCCTGTCAATATATGGCTAGCCCATGATTTTCAGAGGGTTTTCTTAGGTGGTTTCATAGGGTTTTCTTTCCTCTGAAAAGCATAGCTTACAGCACCTGGTATTCGCTGGCAGACTCCCATCCAAATACTAGCCAGGGCTGATCCAGCTTGGCTTCTATGATCTGATAAAATCTGGTGCCTTCAGGGTATTGAGGCTGCTGCCCAAGGCCATTGTATATACCTGTATTCCAAAATCCAAAATCTCAAAAATCTGAAACACGTCTGCTCCCAAGTATTAATATTGCAGTTTACAGATACTTAGGATTTCTTTAAAAATAAACAAACAAACAACTAGCTAAATTCATAATATACATTTTCCACATGAGTAGTATTAACACAGCTTTGAATTAAATGTAAAAACTACTTCTATCTGCATCTTAGGCATAGCACAATATAAAAAAGTGGACGTTCTACAGTTTAATGTTTAAAGGGGGGAACTGCTTTTAGCAAAGTACTTGTATAAGTCAATACTCAAAAACATTGTATGTATGAATCTGACTGATGTCAGCTCTTTGACCATTTCTCTGTGTTCTTCAGCTACCAAAAGACAGCACAAAGTACAGGACCTTCTTTGTTGTGGCACAAAGACTGTTGTAACCTATCCCATGGAAGGTCTCCATGAATCGACCTCTGCCCACTTTCGGACAATCAGTCAAAACACAGAAGATTCAGAGGATTCTTAGCAGCAACCATTGAACAATTGCACTGGATTAAATCCAATGTTAGTCCTACATAGAGCAGACCAATCAAAATGAATAGTCTCGCTAAGGACAACTAACTTTAATCCCATTTATTCTAATGGGGGTACTCTAAGGAGGATTAATGTTATCTGTTTCACATTCTAGTCTGTTCTCTGAAAACTTAAATTATGCTTCCTGCTTAGTTTTTTAGGCTCACGGTACAGTATTATTTCTTGATGCAGATTTCCTCCTCTCATTATTACTGGGGTTGGGGAGAGAAAATACAAGGGTAGGACGAGAACACTTTGAAATTTTCACTGTATAACAACACACTGCTGGAACAGCTTAATAGTGCACCAGGTATAGAATAATCTACCAAAAAGCCTTATTCAACATAGCAGCAGCTGTTATTTTGAGAGTACTCTTGATTAGCGCTTCTCATTGTAAATGCTAGTGAAGAACCAACGATCACAAAGCTAAAGTGATAAGGTAATCATCACCTGATTCAGGAAATAGCCGACCTTAGCCTGGTCTACATGCTCACCTTAAATGGAAAATCAGCTTGCAATCTCATAAATTCCCCTTTTTACAACAATCACCACAACCTAACACAACTTGTTAAAAACAATTTACAGTTGCAAAAAGGCTAGCTTTATGCACATAGATACAGAGTTCAGTTCAGAAAACAAGATCTGTGCAAATTCTATGGCACAACCCTTTGAACAGTCAGAACTCTGTTGTTGTTGTGTGCCCTCAAGTTGTTTCCGACTTATAGCAACCGCAAAAAATAATGATCAGCAAGGATGTACATATATTCAGACTAAATAACAAGAAAATTGAAATAGATTTTCCATACACTGGATCAAACATTGATCAGAACGCAGACAGCAGCCAATAAATCAGAACAAGATTAGGAATGGAAAGGGCAGTTATGAAAGAACTAGACAAAATCCTAAAGTGTGCAGATATACAGCTAAGCATTAAAGTTCAAATTGTCCAAGCCACTGTATTTCCCATTACCATGTATGGATGTAAGAGCTGGACTGTGAAGAAAGAAGATAAGACAATGATGCTGGGGAAAGTAGAGGGTAGCAGAAAGAGAAGAAGATTGCATGCCAGATGGGTGGACTCAATCAGAAGGACCTGAACAAAGAAGTGGAGGATAGGGGGTCTTGGAGACGTCTCATTCACAAGGTCGCCATGTGTCAAGGTAGACTCAAAGGCAGCTAACAACAAAACAACAAGGCAAACCTATCACAGGGTTTTGTTGGCAAAATTTGTTCAGAGCTTTGCCATTGCCTTCCCTTGAGGCTGAGGGCAAATGACTTGCCCAAGGTCACCCAATGAGTATCATGGCTGAGGTGGGAACTGAAACCTGGTCTCCAGAGTCATAGTCCAATGTTCAAACCACTGGCTCTCTACTTCAGCTAACAAGGCAAAGAAGCTTTGTGTAGAACTCTCCCAAAAGGCACGCTTCTTGGGGAAAAAGCAGGGGGGGAGTATTTTGCTTTACCTAATCCAAAGCTTCTATGTCTCTCACTTACCCAACCAAAAAGAATGTCCATATGAGCAGCATATGAAATACTAAATAAAGTGGAATACTTCTCTGCATATGAGATAACAGAAGGGATGCCCATGAGCAGAGCTTCTCATGAAAAACTAATGTACTGGGACAGGAAAGTGTCATCTGCAAATAACTGTGTAGCATTGCAAGGCGGGGGGGGGGGGCACACTATAGGGTTGTTACCCCAGCATGAAATGATAAATGAAAGCATCAGGATCAAGTTGTTCTGGTTGCCAATCCAGCAAGTGCAATTCATCAAGCCAGCTTCAATGAGTCTGCACAACTGTACTTTCTATCTTCCAACCGTATGTAACTTTAAGCTGCAATATCTGCCTTATCTATTTTATATTAAGCTGCTTTTATTACTTAAAAATACAGCAGAGTGTATCTGTACAAAGTGCACTATGTGACAAAGAAAAATATTACCACCTATAAAGATTTTGTTGCTTCAGCAGGTATGTGTGAGAAAGTTTATTTTTGGAGGTTACAGCTTAGGAAGTTATGAACTAAGCATTCACCGTCCTGACCTCTAGATCTGTGTGGGGATTTTGGCTTGCATCTTGTTTTCAGCTGCTATCTAGTTTGTTGGTAATGTTATTACATGATCATTAGCATTTATAGAACACATGAAAGGATGAGAGAAGTCTATGTTTTAGAATATTTCAACAGTAAATGTATTTATTCCGCACAGGCAAAGGTGTGTGCGCACACATGTACATATACTAATATATATATTATAGCTCCCTAAAATATATGTGTTTATATATGTTTAAATGTTTGAAACAATACTTGAGAAAATACTAATAATAGCATAATTATATTATCCTTACAAGTATGATTTTGATCTTGTGAGAATCGCTGTTGTTGCTGTGTGCCTTCAAGTCATTTCCAACTTGGGTTACTCTAAAGTGAATTTATCATGAGGTTTTCTTGGCAAAATTTGTTCAGAGGGGGTCTGCCTTTGCCTTACTCTGAGAATGAGAGAGCATGACTTGCTAAAGGTCATACAAGGGATAAAATTTTAAACCTATATAACAAAAACACATACAGTGTGGTATTCTAGCCTGGTTAATAGAGAATTAACTTCTCATGAACTTAATGGGACCTACGTCTGAGAATATACGTACAGAGTTGTTCTGACCATTTATATTCAAATGAAAATAAGAAGCAAGCTGTTTTGATAGACTGTAAACACACAGTGTTAAGAATAGCTGACTTTAGGGATTGTAAAGAAGGGTTGCTAGTGATATACACACCAATTAAAATAAGATGACTCTGAGTCATGCAACACACCAATTAATATAAGATGGCTCTAACTAAACTTTTTGTGTTACTTAGCTAAAATACTAATTAACCTAGTATTTGTCTTTCCCATTCTGTTTTGGCAGAAAATGAGAATACGTATTTCTGAATGTCAGAAGGCGAAACATACGCAGACACTAGGATCTCTTAAGTCAGCACATGGAAAACTGAAAAGAAGAGTTATGAAACAGCTACCACATTAATAGTATAAAATGGTTATTAAAAAGCAATACTGCTCAGGCATATATGACCTACGACCTGCAAGAGACAGTCACTCACAACTGGCATCTAGCTTCTCCAGTAACACAGGCTATTCTCTATGGGGAAACACTGAACTTAACTACAAAGTTAATTTCAGCAGCCTTTCTCCTCTCCCCAGTTCCACCTGGGACCAAGGAAGGCAGCAGAGGCAAGGCAGCAGTGGGAGGACGCAGCAGGAGTGGTAAGCTTTAAAAGTCACTCCCCCAGCCCTCAAGAAGACCAACCAGCCAGCCAACTCAGCTAAGCCAGAAGCCCAAGCTGAGTTATCCCCTCACCATTGGGACGCTGAGGGCTGCAGCGGTGAACAGCTGGGAGCAAGGAGTGTGGCAAGAGTGGCAGTGTTAAAAGGCCGCTCCTCCATCCCCTCGGAAGAACGGACTCCAGCCAAGCCGGGAGCCCAAGCTAGCTCTAGTGCCAAGTTAAGACTCAAACCAAGAGCCTGTTTTTATCTCTTTTTATTTTTCTTCCATCTCGTGGGATGGCAGGCTGAAGTGGGCAAAGCTGACACTGAATAACGGGTGTGGGCTAGATTAGATATTGTCTCACTGTCTTTTGGAAACATCTAGTGTAACAACATGACAGGATTGAAGGGAGATGGGGGGTATGGGATGGCTGGGGACATGGGAATGAAAATTGAGGTTGTACGGGGCAATGGAAGGTATGGCGATAATAGGGCGAAATTTTGTTACAAAAGACGGCGGGATCGATGTCTGAAAGCGATCCCACATTCAGTTCGCTCTGTTACCCAAAATAGGATGGGGAGCTTATCAACCACACCACAGAACCTTACTTTGTTCCTTTGCAATGCCAGGTCGGTGAAAAACAAGTCACATATCATCTATGACCTCCTTGTGGATGACTTGACCCACCGTTATTTTATTATCGTACTATTTTTAGATTTTATCATTTGTAATTTTAATGCATTAATCCTTTTTAAGGGGGGAAATCGTATATATTGTATTTTTTAAAAGGTTGTACGCCACTTTGATTGTGGTAACAAAAAGCGGGATATAAATTAAAATTTTATTTTTTATTTATTATAAAGTAGTTTCAGTTTGGATGAGAGTAGGCTAGAGGCCCAATGAATTACATTAATCAAAACAATACCAGATAACAGAAGCTTGTTCCTGGAACACTTAGCCACATTCTTCTGAATCACATCACCAGGCCAGTTGAACTTGACACCCAAAGTGAACTAAAAATTTATATTGCCCAAATATGAAATGTTCAGTGAAAAATGCTAGCATTTCTTGCCAAGTGCAGACATAAAAGATATGGACACTATGACAGAGACATCCAGCTGGCTACTAGCCACAATAAACTGCTTATACAAGATTTTATCTGTAATAAATCAGAGATTCAATCCTGTGTCATTTATTGATTAGATTATTCAATTGTAATTGCTCAGTTCAGATAGTCGGACCCAACACTTTTGCTCCTCTTAAATGTTAGTTGCCATCCCAACATCCATATCTTGTCCTCTTAAGTCTCTCTTCCATATTCCTCTGTAGTCATTTTCAAGAACTCAGTGTTTTTGGAGCCAGTTCACAGCACACTCAATTCAGAGCATTTTCTATCCATCAGGAACAGTAGCACTGCAGACATATGCATACATAGTATGTATGTGTATGACTGGCAGGTATGTGTAGACAGGTTATATCTTTACATATGGTCTCTAGGAACACTACAAAAAGTTACTTCCCACATCCCGTCTGAAATAGTGCATTCTGTTATCTCAGTTTTCTACAAACCTACCCTCCTGGATGCATGGATCAGGCCCAAGTGTTAAGCAATCAAGTCACATATATGAATATACAGTGGTACCTCGGGATACGAAATACCCAGGTTACGAAATTTTCGGGATACGAAAAAATCCCACCACTGTACAAATTATGTCCACATCACATCAACCATGTCCAAAAGAATAAAATGCAAGCTCTCTGTGCTGCTACAAATTGTTATTGAATAATTTCTATAGCATTTTTCAATGCACAAAAGAGTACATTTATTTCAAATTAATCAACTGCAAACAGAAGTTCACATATTTTACAGAATAGCCATTTTACAAAACACAAAGCTGTGCTAGGGTTATTAATATTCTCGCAAATGATCACAGGCTGTATGTGGTTGAAACAGTATACCAAGGTTACAGACAACCCTAGATTACTGTTTACAAGCAATGTACTTGCATAAAAATTTAAAAATTAAAGCTAAATGGAAAAAAAAAACACAAGGAGCCCTGGTGGCGCAGTGGTCAAATGCCTGTACTGCAGCCACTCACTCAAAACCACAAGGTTGCGAGTTCAAGACCAGCAAAAGGGCCCAAGCTCGACTCAGGCTTGCATCCTTCCGAGGTCACTAAAATGAGTACCCAGACTGTTGGGGGCAAATTAGCTTACTTGCTCATTGGCTTACTTGCTGTTCACCGCTATGATCTTTGGAATAGCGGTATATAAATAAAACAAATTATTATTATTATTATTTACTTCACAACAGGTTTCATTAGCCTCTCTTGTTTGCAGGACAAAAAACAAAGCAAAAACAAAAACAAATTACAAATTCATGATTTGTTTAGCATGAGGTGTGAATTGAGAGTGACAAGCTACCATATCTGGTCTCAGTGTCACAAAATACAGACAGAGGGTCCATAATTTGGTTTATCACTTGTTAGTGGAGCCAGGATTCTGAAGTGGACTTTTGGACATTTCTGCCTTTGCTTTGGGGGAAGGCATTTTTGGCAATCCATGTAGCTTCAGAATGTCCTGGGGCAGAAAATTGCCCCCTACCCACCCACCCACCTCAGTTATCTAATACCCACCTCTTGTCTATATACTTGTATAGAAACAGCACACATGATACCTCCTGTTTATGAAAACTAATGCCACCATCACTTGAATGGTTTTCAAAGGTGCTAAGAAATGTGTGTGTGTCCACAAAAAATGTTATCAGTATACTGTATTAGGTTCTTCATCTAAGCATACTTGTTGTTAACTGCCCTTGAATCAACTTTGATTCATGACAACCTTGGGAATGAGACATCTCCAGGACCCCCTTATGCCCAACTGCTCTGTTCTGATCCTGCAGGCTCATGGTCATGGCCTCCTTTATTGAGTCTATTCATCTGGCATGCTTTCTTCCTCTCTTTCTGTTGCCCTCCACCTTTCCTAGCATAATTGTCATTTTTAGTGATTCAGTACAACAACCTCAATTTGGACATCTTTACTTCCAGGCAAAGTTCACGCTTGATCTGTTCTAGGATCCATTAATTTCTTTTTGGCCATCCATGGTATCCTCAGCACTCTTCTCCAGCACCACATTTTAAATGAGTTCATTTTCTTTCTATCGCTTTCGTCACTGTCCAGCTCTGGCAGCTGTACATGGTGAAGGGAAATACTATGGCTTGGATGATCCTGACTTTAGTGTTCAATCTTATATCTTTGCAACTAAGGTGCTTGTCTACAGTTCCCCCTCCCAGTTCCAGTCTTTTTGTAATTTTCTGACTGCAATTCTCATTCTGATCAAAGATTGATCAGACGTACGGCAAATCTTTAACTATTTCAATTTCCTTGTTATCTAGGTTGAATTGATGTAAATCCTCCATGTAAAGTAAGTAAGAAATTCAAATTTGAGTAAGCATACTTACTTTGGATTAAATTCCCCTGAAGCTTAAATCTAAGTGAAAATCGTTTGGAAGAGACAGTAAGAATAAAGGGAAGTGTTGCAATGATCTCCAAACTTGCTTTTTGTTTTGAGTTTCTGTTTGTTTGTTATTTTTGTTGTTGTTGTTGTTAAGGGAAGGTATTACAATGTTCAGCAGAACAAACTTACCAAGTTATTTGACTGTGGAAAAGCATATTTGGTCAGGAGCTCAAATATATCTCTTCTACTATGACCTTCTTGTTTCAATGCAAAACGTAGATTTCTCATATCCTACAATTTGAATCACAGAAGGTAAAATTTAAAACAATTACTGTATATACTCATGTATAAGTCGACCTCATGTATAAGTCGAGGGCAGTTTTTGGATCCAAAATCATGGATTTTGATATGACCTGTGGATAAGTTGAGGGGCAAACACTGGAGCATGTTACAAAAGATCTAAAAGGGGGGGGGGGACAAAGCACCACTTCCCTCTCTATAGCTACCTCTCTGGACCTCTCCCAAGCATCAGTCTCGGCATGGAAAAGGGGAAACAAACCTCAGACCTTTCTCTCTCTCTGCCTTTCATCCCCAGGACTCCCAAGGTTCAGGGCTTGCAAAATTAGAGGACAGACCTTTCTCTCTCTCTCTCTGCTTTTCACCCCAGGACTCCAAGGCTCATAGCTTGCAAAAATAGAGGACAGACCTTTCTCTCTCTCTGCCTTTCACCCCCATGACTTCCAGGCAAAATGGGGTACAAGCCAGGGCATACATTGCCTCAGCAACAGCTTGTTAGCTCTGGCTGCGCGGGAAGGCTGAGAGGGAAACAGACACACACACACACACACACAGGGAGAGAGGAGAGCGAGTGCCGGGGCTTCAAACAGGGAGCCATTACAAGGCCACAGAGAAAGGTGGGCACTTCTTCTTTCAAGAAATTTATTAGCATTAACTCACTGCCCCGTACATAAGTCTACCCATGATTTTGGAGTTCATTTTGGGGCATAATTTTTTCAGCTTATAGTCAAGTATATATGGTAAATAAATACAAACAAGTGCATGGGCTAGCTCATAAATCTCAAGTACCCTGGTTTACCCCCTACAAACTTTAATTTTGTGACAGACAAATCAGAAAGCGTTTTCCACATATAAGACAGTTGCTTTCTCAATATGAATAGATAACACAATCCATAATGCACTGAAAGCCCTTGCAGGGTTAATAGACAGGATATGCATTTAAAAAGCAAACAGACAAATAAATATTGTATGAGTTTATTACTCAAAATTTAGGAATCAACAAAAAAGTTTATTTTTCAGTTCACCTATGCTAATATGAGCAAGGGCAAAAACATAGTTGTTGTGACTGTGAAGAATGTGTATATCTTACCTTACAAGTAATATCCAATCCATACGAATTCTCTCCTCTGCTTGACGCACCACCCATTTTCTCAATCCTTGAAATAACACCCAAAGGAACATCTAATATCACCACTGGATCCTAATCAGGGAAAGGATCAAGCAGATTACTCTTAATAGATCACATCTCCACATCTTTTTAAATTAAAAAAAATGTCAATTCAGTGCTGACACATGCCACATTAATTTGATGGAAAATACATTCACACAATGCAATGTGGTCTTAACTTGCCAATCAGGCAGACAGTCTTTGTTTAAAGTGCAGTGCAAATCTAATGTAATATATTGCTAGCAGGCACTGCTTTGAGTTCGCACTACAAAAGCAAAAGTACGAAAAGCAGACTCATTAATAAATAGAAATGTGGGGGTACAAAATTTTGCACACAAGATACATCTATCTTTATCCACAGCTGTCTGGGCTGCTATACCACAATCAACTGAGCACTGAATCAAGTACTGCAAGCTGTAGCGGCTACTGTGTCCTTAGTACATTTTGAAACCAGATCATCAAAGAAAGACAGTGTGATAGAAAAAAACTTGGTGGGGAATTTTCTCCCTTCCCACTCACCAAAAGTAGAACTAAGGTGGAAATATAGGCCAGGAGGACACCTAGCAGAATCTGCAATGCATCTGGCTAAGCTATTGGCTGTTTGGGTTTGGGGAAACTGCACAGCTCCTCTCCTACCCAAGATCTCATCAATGTCATTGAGCTTGTACTTAGGAGCTTTACACATCTCTTTCAGGCTCTGTATGAGTACTAATCAGGGTCCCAAAACCTGGACCACAAAGGGATTAGAGGTTAAAAAATACCTCCTGCAGATAGGAAGACATTCATTTTTCATACTGAATTGTATTACTTTGGAAGTGAAATAGCATTCGAATAACACTGCACATGAGCTAGGCAAATTCATAGTTTCGAAGCAGGTAATTACAGGTTTTCAGCAACGGCAATAACTGTAAATAAAACGGAGTCATTTTCAGATAAGCCACTGTGATGAATTGTTCCACACATAATATACTACAACAGAGTACATACCGATTCCACGCTTTTCAAATAGAGTCTGTAGTTTGTTATGTATACTCTTCCTTTAACAGGACCATTAAATGGGCACATGTAAATGACTTCCTTGTCTGCGGAAGGAACAAAAGTTTTATAATTAGATATACTGAAATATATCCAAGAGGTCATCTCTATCTTTGAAAGAAAACAGCCAATTTCTTTTAATATGTATTAGTGCAGATAGTAATGTATAAGTCTAGACATTTTAGTAAAAAAATTGGCCCAAGAAACCTGGGCCAACTTATCCATGAGTCAATGTAAGAACTGTACTTTAATTCTTATAAAAAGGAACCATCCCTTGGTGAAAGGAGGTAGGGAAGGAGGTGTAAAGCTGGCTGTTTTGGCCACGGTTTCAGCTAACACTTGCAAATCTGTTAAAATGTACAGAAAATACAACTAAAGTTCCTTTAGATCAACCTACTTTCTTTGGAAATGTTTTCCTGGAGATTCTGGGGCTTAAGAGATAGAATTATTTTAAAATATTCAAACAGATTATATTATACCTGATATGGCACAGCCCACTTTCCTGCTATTCTAGTACATTTTAAAAGAAAAATATTTTTAAATTTCCAAATACTGAAACAAAACCAAAGGAAATAAATGACATTTGAAAATACATGAAAATGAAACCCACTTATTGACAGATAATGGTATCTTTAACTTCTTTTACCTTGTTAACTTTATAATTACAAATAAGAAAAAAAATCCTTCAATACCTTGGTGTCTGACTTTATCGTTCTTCATATTACAACTTGTATTAATCTCTTTTCCACAATCTGAGGAAAAGCTTAATGTTGTTGAACGCCTTTCTGATGTGTGAATAAAATAAAGTTGTGTCTTCCTTTGATACCCAATTGTTACTTTTAAACAATTTAAAATGGTATATCAATTTTCCTGACATAGTGATTTGTCACAGCTCTATTCATCAATAATTTAATGGTAAAAGTCCTTCAGTTTTCCGATGTTTTGCTACTGTTGTTGCGGCACATTTGAACTTGCTCTTGGAGTAACTTCTTTCACACAAATGCTCTTTCTTTTTACCTGTGACTCGAGTTTCCCCAGGCAGACGAGGGATTTCTTCATTGTGTTCCCAGTTAGTACCATCTTTCATAGGCTAGTAGAGAAAGAACAGTATTGAAAAAAGCCTTGTACATATTAACCTCATCAACCAGTCAGAACAAGAACAAGATGAAAACCATACAAAGCTGTGTAATTACACAGATCAGTGTTACAACTAGCTGTATCTTATATCACTCTGAACTCACCCTGAACATTACACTTCATCAAAGTTGTCGAGGAAGTGAATTCTAATGCACAAGAGTTCATGAGAAAATAAATCTGTTAAATAAATCCAAGTCATGAGGTACCTCTCCCTCCTACATTCTACCTTTCTTACTGAAACAGGGATGTGGTTAACTTTTGGTCTTCCCATCTGCATTTCAGTATTTAGCTTAGGTTTTATGAGAAACATAAATGATAAAAATACAAAGGATAACCCAGATGCTCCAGCAAACAGACACATGTACACAGCCACAGATCTTTAGTTTTTAATGAAGGAAAAGTTTGAACAAGAAAACATACTCACTTTTTTAATCGAGGAGCTCTCCATGGAGGTTGAGTTACATCTAGGTGTTGACGAAGAGGCCATACTGGTGGGGGAAATCTGTTGAGAAAGAAAGCACATAAACTGTACATTTTAGTTGTGACTGCAAGCATACACATGCCTATACAGGTTGAATCTTCCATATCCGAAATGCTTGGGACCAGAAGTGTTTTGGATTTCAGATTATTATTATTATTATTATTATTATTATTATTATTATTATTATGGTTTTTGGACTGCCTTGTATTTACATAGGATCCAAATCTAAGCACACAAAATTCACTTATGTTTCATATACACCTAGCCTGAAGGTAATTTTATACAATATTTTTTAATAATTTTGTGCGTGAAACAAAGTTTGTGTACACTGAACCATAAAAAGCAAAGGTGTCACTATCTCAGCCACCTAAAAAATGTTTTGGCTTTTAGAATATTTCAGGTTGGGAATTATGGATAAGGGAGACTAAGTAGACCAAATAAAGTAATTGTAAATTGGCTTGTAAACAAATAGGTAAATCTACAGATTCACTGTGTCTATTCCAGTTGGGACTATGAACAGAAGTGTAGTCATTATTCAGGGCTGAGTTATTTTACAAGCATTCTCAAGGATGGATGGAGGGCAGAGAAGTAAAGGACTTCAATAATTTTTACTCATTATATGGTATTAACAATATTGGACAATCCCAAAAAATTCACATATTGTATCCCAAAATGTTTTTGGAATATGAACTGAAATAAAGTAGTTCCAATAATGTGGTTACAAGGCCAAGGCAAATAGAAATGTGTAACACTGAACGCACTGCATGTTTTCTTACGGCGTTTTAAAGTAAACACATACTAATTTGTTAGGTAATGGGCTGTTTGTCAAGTTACGGAACAATGCTACTCCAATTTCTTTTTTCATATATATAATAATATATATATATATAGAGAGAGAGAGAGGTGTTCTGTTTTGGGGGGTCAACTATATATATGGCCATTTTGGTGTGTGGGTGTGGTGTGTGTGTGTTTATTAGTGTTTGCTTTGTTGTTTTCCATCAAAACAACATCCTCTGATGTGATATAAAAATTTTTAATATACAAAAATAAATGAACTCCATTAAGAGAACCTTACAGTAAAGAGGACACCATCTCTATGGACAGCATTCCTGTTTACATATATTACTAAACAGTATTACAAAGGCCTACTAAACAGTATTACAAAAGAGCCACCCTGAACATTTTCTCACTTAAGCACCAAAATCAATATTGACATTGCGGTGTAAAACACCGACTTCCTTCTCCCTGTAGCATAGATATACAAGTTATTTCTGGAAGCTGCCAAAGTGATACTGCAGCAGAATCTGAAATGCTATTCTAGCCAAAGTCTTAAAATAGTTGAAACCACTTATGAAGGAGCAGACACAGCCACTCCACAGCTCAATCCACAAGCAAATTTTTGTTATTTTAAAATAATTTCCTATAGTGCTGCATCCCTATCCTACTGGGGTGCATTAAGAAAAGGGGAGGCTTCAGAACACCCCAGTATGTACACCCTTCAAGGGAAACTCTATTCATTTCATGCAGGTATTCTCTGAACCATGAGAAGAATTGTAACATTCACTGTAATTAAAGGACAGTTTTCTGGCTCACAATAGTGGCAGAGAAGTAGCAGGATGGGCAGGAGAGATGATCCACATGTGCCATTTATAGACGAACACATGTCCTCTACGCTTTGCGGATAAGCATTTTCTTTCATGTCTGGCAGCCACTGAAATTCTCAACTTGCCATTTTGGGGGAAAGCCTCTTGGAATTACTCTCTCAATAGCGAGGTGCAGAGACACAAGCAAACCAACCTAGTGATGCCAAGAAACCATCTTGTCCAAAGGTGAAGGATAACAAAGCAATAGCTTCTCAAGACTACCGAGTGATTTTTATTGATGCTTCTCAGTTTATACAGTATATGCAAAACATTCCATAGGAAAGCATATAAATGTCATAACAAACAAAACTATGGCTATTACCAGAATCAGTAACCACCATCTTTATGAACATAAAGTCACCAAGATATATTTCGGATGCAATGTCCAAGATGTTTCTAAATCTCATTTGTTAAAAACAACACAAATGTGGTCTATATTCAGGTGTCATTTCTCCATCCATGTTAAACTTTTACTCTCTCAGTCTTTAAAAGAGCGGGGGGTCGGAGGTCTAAGTAACAACTGACTAGTTTGATGTTGATACTAGGGAAGGTTTAGAACAGATGAAAATCATCTGTGCAAACTTAGAAAGGAAATGCTAAAATTAAAAGAACCAGCATGGGTTTCTCAAAAAAAATCTTTCCAAATCAGCCTTATCTTTCTTTTGGAAGATATCCAAGCTTGGTAGATAAGGAGAATGCTCCAGATGTAGTGTATCTTGGGCGGTGTACAGACCACCCCTTTGGGGCGTCCCTGCACCGCCCCTTTCCCCGACAGATTGGGGCCTCAGCTGCCCAAATGGCAGCCCTGAGGCCCAGATCCGCCGCTTTCCCAGGCCGCATCCCACAGCCTGGAAAGGGGTGTCCTTGGGGCTTCATGCCCCAATGACACCCCGACAGTGGCAGGGAACAGAGAAAGGGGCCGCTCAGCCCCTTTCTACTTTGTGTCGTTGGCGCAGCCGTGTAAAGGTGCGCCCAGGACACAAACAAAGGAAGGAGCTCCATTTCAGAGCTCCTTCCGGCGCCACTGACAGGGCGCCACAGGCGCCCTTCAGAGGCACCAAGAGCATGGGAAATAAGCAAGATGAACTCAAACTCCTAGTACAACAAGCAAAGAAATATAATAGGCATCAACACACCGAAACCTGGTGGGATGAGTCTCATAATTGGAATGTGGAAACAGAGGGGTATAACCTTTTTAAGAGAAATAGGCCAAACAGGAAAGGAGGAGGAATAGCACTACCGTATATACTCGACTAAAGTCGAGAAATTTTGCCCCCAAATGGTCCCCAAAATCCTGGGGTAGATGTATACAAGGGTCAGTGGGGGTCCTCTGACCAAGCGCCCAGGTGGGGCGATGCTGGGAAGGGCACGTGTTCGCCCCTCGCAGCCTTCTCTCCAGCCAGGCTCCTTCCTCCTAAGAAGGCAGCCTGGCTAGAGAGACGCTGATCATCCCAGAGCCTCTCCCCAGCTGGGATGCCCCTTTAAGACTGACCCTCGATTTATCCACGGGTCATATAAAACCCCATTTCTGCTCCCAAAAGTTGACCTCGACTTATACATGAGGTCACTTATACACAAGTATATATGGTATATGTCAGAGATATTTACACACAAGAAGAGAACCAGGACATCAATCATGGAAGCCAGGTGGAGAGCATCTGATAAAAATTAAAGGGGAGGGAAACAACAAGGATGTTATGGTGGGAGTCTACTACAGACCCCAAGTCAGATGGAGGAATTGGATGATGCCTTTCTAGAACAGATGACCAAACACGTCAGAAGGAGAGATGTAGTAGTGATGGGCGATTCAGCTATCCTGAATTTTGCTGAAGTCAAACTCAGCCAAATCCTCAAGGTCTAGCAAATTCCTCACTTGTCGGATGACAATTTCATCAGGTCCCAAAAGGGTGGAAAGGGCAACAAGGGGATCAGCTATTTTGAATCTGATCCTAACCAACATGGATGACTTGGTTAATGGGCTGCAAGTGGTGGGATCATTAGGTGGAAGTGACCATGTTCTCCTGGAGTTTGTTATACAATGGAAAGGAGAAACCAGGCATAGTCAGACACGCATCCTAGACTTTAGGAGAGCGGATTTCAGTAAACTTAGAGAAGTATTGAGGGTGATCCCATTTTCAGAAATACTAAAAGATAATGGAGTTCAAGATGGATGAGAGTTTCTCAAAAGGGAGATACTGAAGGCACAATTTCAAACAATTCCAATGAGGAAGAAAAAATGGGAGGTGTCTCAAGAAACCAGGATGTATGATTAAGGAACTTTCAACTGAGCTAAGTTTTAAACGGAACATGTATAAGAACCAGCCCTTTTCCCGCCGGATCGGGGCCTCAGCTGCCAGAATGGCAGCCTCCGAGGCCCCGATCCACTGCTTTCCAGGCTGCGGGGAAGCGGCAAAAGGCCGCTTCCCCGCGGCCTGGAAATGGGTGTCCTTGGGGCTTCATGCCCCAAGGACACCCGATGGTGGCGGGGAGGAGCAGAAAGGGGCCACTTGACCCCTTTCTGCCTTGCGTCCCTGGCGCAGCTGTCTAAAGGCTGTGCCAGCGACGCAAACCGCAGAAGGAGCTCCGTTTTGGAGCTTCTTCTCGTGCCATGGAAAGGGCGCTCTAGGCGCCCTCGTGCTGCGCAAGAACATCACAACTGCGCTGTCTCGTTTGGAGGTGGCACAGTGGTGATGTAGTCATGGCGGCCCCCATGTGGAACGGGTGCCGCCATTTTGTACGGACTGGATCCGTGCTAGGGTTAGAGGCGTCCAGAAGTACGGACCCAGTCCGTACTATTATGCCTGTGAGGAACGGGCCTAAATGAATTTAAGTCTCCAGGACCAGATGAACTACATCCATTAAAAGAACTGGCAAATGTAATATCGGAGCCATTGGCAATAATCTTTGAAAACTCCTGGAAAACAGGAGAAATCCCAGCAGACTGGCGGAGGGCAAACAATGTCCCCATCTTCAAAAAGGGGAAAAAGGGGATCCCAACAATTATCGTCCAGTTAGTCTGACATCAATACCAGGAAAGATTTTAGAGCAGATCATTAAACAGATAGTCTGTGAACATCTAGATGGCAATTCCATAATCACAAAGCGTCAACATGGGTTTCAGAGAAACAAGTCATGCCAGACAAATCTGATCTCTTTCTTTGATAAAATTACCAGCTTGTTAGATGAAGGGAATGCTATTGCTAAAGAGCCTAGCTTCTCGAAGAAGATTGTAAAATGGAAACAAAATTTCAGCCTGTCAAAACATTCTGGGACCATAAAACATTCCTTCCAAGCAAATGAAAATGGGACCTCTTCATTTTCTCGGCAACGGGAACTTCTTCCCCCAAATCATGCTGTCCCATCCTTTCAGGATGACAGAGCAGTAATACCTCTGGAAGACAACTCACTCAGGGATTGTGAACGAGAAGCAAAATGACTTAAGATACAATATCAAAGTGTTCACTCACTCTGCTGGGAATAGTTTCAACCTCATAAGTCTCTGCATGATTCCTTCAGAACATCTTGCAGAGAAAATTATCTCTACGCAAGAGACAGAAATGCCAAGGAGCCTCAGGCAGGTAGATAGATGCTGCTCCTTTCAGCTTTAGACTGTCCTTTAAGAACTAGTGCTCTCTGGAGAGCAACTTGTTCAGCTGTAGATTTTTCATGTTTTGGACAACTCAATAAAAACTACAAGTGCACCGCCGCCATGTATTTTAATAATGCTCCGATTATTGTGCACTTATTTTATCCCCACTCACTTTTCTTGGATGTTCACTGTACGTTGAAGCTGAAAATAAAACTTGGCAGTTAAAACAGAGGAAAGAGAAGGCTCACAGAGTAACTCTTGCCCTTGAAATTCATGTTTCCCTACAACTAAGTCTTTCAGAGGGATAAAGGATAACAGAACATTGAGCTGCATCCTACTAAAACATCTAAAGGAAAGCCTGCTTAGTCCAGAGGCAGGCAACTTGTGGTCCTCAAGGTGTTTTTAGCCTATAGCTCCCTTAATATTGCACCACTGGTAAAACTCGCTAGAGATGATGGGAGCTGCAGTCCAGAAACATTTAGAGAGCCACATTTGTCCACCTTTTGTTTAACTTAATGGCACCCTGAAGACTTAGCAGGGGGTTGGCATAAGCCAGTGATGGTGAACCTTTTAGAGGCCGAGTGCCCAACCTGCAACCCAAAACCCACTTATTTATTGCCAAGTGCCATGTCCTTCTGTCCTTCTAGTAACAAGCTCTGGCAAACTCTGTGCTGGGGCAATGGCACATGTGCCCACAGAGAGGGCTCTGAGTGCCACCTCTGGCACGCATGCCATAGGTTCGTCATCACTGGAGATGCAATAGTCTTTAAAGTCTCCCAAGATTTATTGTTATTTTTGCTGTCACAGGCTAAAACGTTTAGTGTAGCAAAGTGGTCCTTTTAAATGCAGTCTCTGCAAACGGGTAAAGAACAAAGAGACGACTACTGCAGTGGTAAAACAAGGTCAAAACACTGAAGAGTGAGCTTTCAGACCTATGGTGACACCATTACAGGATTTTCTTTGCAAGATTTGTTCAGAGGGATGTTTACCTTTGCCTTCCTCTGTGGCTGAGAAAGTTTAACTAGATCAAGGTTGCCCAGTGGGTTTCCATGGCAGAGTAAGGATTCGAACTCATAGTCCAATGCTCAAACCACTACTCCACACTGGCTCTAGACTGTCCTGTCATTTGAGCACTGCTGCACAAGCTTGATGGCATTGATTTAAAACACTACAATAAAAGAAAAGAGGGAAAAATCATTAAAAGCTTTGTGCAAAGTCTCTCTCAAGAAGTAGAAAAATAAGAAGCAAAAAGGAGGAAAAATGGTATGATCATCCTGCTAATTCAGAAATTACTTAAATGAATTTTATGGAGGGACTAAAGACCTGCCTGTCAAACCTTAGAGACCCTAATCCTAAAATCAATTATGCAATATTAGTTCCATTGAATTGAAAATCTGAATAATTGAATCCATACAACTGCTCTGAAAAACCTTTCACCATTTTGACAGATACAATACTGTGCTGTCTCAAGAAATTATATAAGACCAAATGGAAAAATATTTTAGCAAACCTAGCGGGTGCATACACCAAAATAGCATTTTAGCCACTCAATTTGACTGCCAGTAATTTTTTTAGTATTCCCTCTTAGTTGTTTAAAATACTACACTTTCCCCCTTCCAAAACACGTTAGAATATCAAGTTACATTCCCTAAGAAGCACAACTTTGTACAGCTAAAAATAGTCTGAAGTTAGAATCTTAACTCTTATAAATCTGAATTAGTAAACTCTTTCAGACCAAGGCCTCAAAGATTATTCGCATGCTTGCATGTTTGCACCGATAGAAGACAACCTCACCATGAATAAAAAACAAGCTCCTGTGTGAAAGTGTAAGGCACACACATCTGGCTCTAAAAGAGATGAGATCAAGACACTTTCACTCAAGTGACAACTTACAGTTCCAGCAGGAAGCCACACATTTATATTAACGATAGAAGATTGTTGTTGTTGGGCACCTTCAAGTCGTTTCCAACTTACAGCAAACCCAGCATGGGGTTTTCTTGGCATTATTTGTTCAGAGGTTTGCCACTGTCTTCCCCTGAGGCTGAGAACATGTGGCTTGCCCAAAGTCACCCAATGGGTTTCTATGGCTGAGCCAGGATTCAAACCCTGGTCTCCAGAGTCGTAGTCCAACACTCAAACCACTGGCTCGATACCACCATGCATATATGGCCAGAGAAGTAACTCTGAGATAGTCATAATAGAAATATTATAGGAAAATAATAGGAACTGGAATCCTCTGTGCATGCACATAAACATGAAACATGCTAAATTTCAGCTCTGAGCCTGGATGGCTGGGTCTTGATAGTGATCAGGAGTGCTTTTGCACAGTTAAAACTAGTGTGCCAACTAATCCCATTCCTGGAGAAGTTGGATCCTGCTACGGTGGTACATGCCTTGGTTACATCCCATGTGAAGCTCTATGTGGGGCTGCCTTTGAAAACTTGGTCAGAAACTTGGTCCAAAGAGCTGCAACCAGCTTGTTAACTGGAGATGGCACAAGAAGCCCATAACTCCCTTGTTACAACAGCTCTATTGGATGCCAGAATGTGGTAAGTTGGCTGTGATCACAGACTGGCATACATCTTGTAGTGAAATAAACCTGTTCAAGTAGATATACAGAATCATATTTTTTCTCAACTTGAAACAAAACAATGCAGAGTGTTGAGACTGTTATTACAAGTAAAATATTTTCCCAATAAAGCTTTGAATGTGTTTGAAAATAAAATTGGTTTAAACATTATTTGCAAACACATTCAAAGCTTTATTTAGACTACTGTAGTTCTTCCTTTCTAGAAAACCCGTATTTGGTCTCATTTAAACCTGGGCCAAGCTGAGGAGCGTTTGAAGAAGAGAACAGGACAGAGGAAGGATGACAGGGTCAAAGTGTATGTTTTGTACGCAAAGAGTACTGTTGCAATCCCTGGTATTTTCAGCTTTACAAACATAGGTAAAGGAAAAGACCTCTGCCAGACAAGAAGTACAGTTTCAGATACTATTGGACTGAATCTCCTTAGATATACTGGCTAGGACTGAGAGAAGTTGCATTGTGACATCTGGAAGGCTTCTTACTCATCCTTTTCCTGGAGGAACAACATTGAGACAAAATGGGAGGCAATCTCACATAGTTTAAGGCAGCTGTCTATATTCCTAACAGCCACAAAACATCCCTCCCCATCAGAGCCGGAAAGAAATACAATTACAAGCTGACAGTGAATAAATGGGAGAATATTTAATGAATTAACTAATTAATTTATTTGCATCCTGCCCTTCTCCCAGAAGGGGACACACCATTCTCAGAAAATGCTAGGAAGGTATTCCTATATTAGCCTCCTAAAGCAGGAGGGAAACATAGTATTACTATTAATTTGCAATAGCCTAGAGCAGTGGTCCCCAAACTGTGCTCTTTAAGGGATTTTGGGCTTCAGCTCCCAGAATCCCAGACTATTGGCCAACAAGGCTGAGGCTTCTGGGAGCTGAAGTCCAAAATCTCTTAAAGGGCCCAGTATGGGGACCACGGATCTAGAGGTACACCATGAGCATCTCAGAGCAGAGATTGTGGGAGAGAATAAGGAGCAGCGAAATGAAGCAGTCTTGAGTTAAAGGAATACTAAAAATCTGAACTGATGATGTGGGGAAAGGAGGGAGAAAGCACACAATCACACAAGTATGCTGATGTGGGTGTGAACAAAGCAGCATCCAAGGGATGATAGCAAGCAGAGGCTATATATGGACAACATTCATCTCCAAGGCATGTGATGGGGGCATAGCAAAGCATGTGTGTGACAGAGTGTGTGTGTTTTCGTTTATGTGTGTATGATGAACACTTTAAGATGCTGAGGCACACTGAAAGACTATGTGGGGGAATAGAGTATATGTCTATAGAGTGCTGAAGTGTTTGAGTGTTGGACTACGACTCTGGAGACCAGGGTTCCGATCCCCTGCTCGGCCATGAAACCCACCTTGACCAAGTCACACTTCTCCGCCTTAGGGGAAGGCAATGCAAGCCCCCTCTGAACAAAGCTTGCCAGGAAAACCCCATGATAGGGCAGCCTTGACATAGAACAAGGAAGCAAGCAGTAGGATAAACCTAAAAGGCATAAACTAAATGGCATGAGTTCCCGTGTCTTTTTGAGACTGAAGATGTCAGCATGGATTGGGAGGAAACTAAAAGGGGAGCGCGGTTGTGGGTACACCCGTTGATGGTAGATGGGGTAGCGATGGCAAGGCAAGAGCTTAAGAGAGCTTAGAGCTACTTAGTTCAGGTATTAAAATGTGAATGCCATTGCTATTAAGTGTAGGGATGACTGGCTTGAGCCCACCCACCACCCAACTGCACATCCATCCATAATCCCATCCCATTTAAACCAGGTAGCCAAGTAGTTTGAGTGTTGGACTATGACTCTCGAGACCCGGGCCACTGTTAAATCAGAAAGGATTTGAAGGCGCACAAGAACAACTCAAGACAAGTTTGTGCAAATACCATGAACGTGACAGAACAGAATCTTTATTATAGTCGTAGGCCAACAAAAAACAAAAAGGGGACACCGAATAAAAATGTAAAGAATGCAGGTTAAACACAGGTATTTAAAACACTTCCATTCTATTCTATTCATGCGGCTAAACAGCAGTGGAGCCTTGGGGTAGGCAAGACTCCAGGCTTCAGGACTGAGGAGTCCTTTCTAAACAGTGTTTCAGATTATAATGTATTTACCCGGTCATCCAGTCCAACCCCATTCTGCCATGCAGGAACTCCCAATCAAAGCTCCCTGACAGATGGCCATCCCAGCTCTGTTTAAAGGCCTCCAAAGAAGGAGACTCCATCACTCTCATTGAGGGAGTTTGTTCCACTATTGAACAGCTCTCACTGTCAGGAAGTTCCTCCCAATGTTAAAGTGGAATCTCTTTTCCTGTAGCTTCCATCCATTACGCTGCATCCTATTCTCTGGAGCCAGCAGAAAACAAGCTTGCTCCCTCCTCAATATGACATCCCTTCAAATACTTAAACAGGGCTATCATATCACCTCTCTTAGCCGTCTCTTCTCCAGGCTAAACATCCCCAGCTCCTTAAGTCTCTCCCCTAAGGCATGGTTTCCAGACCCTTCAGCATTTTGGTGGCCCTGGCCCTCTGGACACGCTCCAACTTGTCAACCTCCTTTTCTGAACTGAACTGCAACTAGAAAGCTAGCATCTGAAGGGCAAGAGAAAAAGAATGTCAACCCAGGAGATGATTCTTTTTGGGGGAGTCACTTCATGCATCCAAGTCACTTCTGTGTATGCACTTACTGTACCTTCCATGTCAAGATCTCAAGCAGCACAGAAAGATGCAGCTGACAAAACCACAATCCTAGAACCCCACAAACTACAAAACAGGGCACTTATAGCGGGATCGCATTGGATTATTCTCCCCTGCAGACTGTCAGGTCGCTCCAGTGCCCAAAAGCAATCTACAAATCCCTGAACCCCACAGCATGGAGCCAAGGCAGTTAAAGCGTGTTCAAACTGATTATTCCTCTGGTGTGGACCGAACCACTGTCAGAACCAAAGTACAAATCGAGAACCCCACATCTTTGAAACAAGCAGTTCAAATGGTACCAAACTGGGTTATTCTTCCAGCGCAGCACAGCCACTGTCAGAGCCAAGCTAAAACCCCCAGAACCCCACAGAATTAAGCCAAGGCAGTTAAAGTGGTACCCAAACTGGATTAATTCTGCAGTGTGGATGCATCCATTGCCAGCGCCAAAAGCAAACTAGAAACCCCAGACACTACAGCACTGAAACATGGCAGTTAAAAGCGGTACCAAACTGGGTTATTCCTCCAGTGTGGACCCCAGTGACTTTGCATCCTTCAAGGGGAGACTAGAGCCTTGAAAGCACCCCAAAAAGTTCCTCAAACGCCCACTAACTCTGGTTTGTGGGCTGTGTTGTGTGTGGCTGCATCCACACTGGAGAAATAACCCGGTTTGGCACCCATTTGACTCTTTGTCTGGCCCAAGGCTATGGAATTCTGGGAGTTGGAGTTTGTTGTGGGCCCCACAACAAACTCCAGCTCCCAACATTCCATAGCCTTGGGCCAAAGAGTCAAATGGGTGTCAAACCGGGTTATTTCTCCAGTGTGGATGCAGCCTGAGGCCGGACTAAGGCCCCCAGAGCCAAGAAACGCCCCTCAGCACGAGGCCCCCATGAAAGGCCTTCCTGCCCCACTCACTCACCCGAAGAGGAGGCCTCTGCGTCCCCTCAGCCAAGGGGCCCCGTCACGTGCAACACCACCACCACCAGCCCCGCCCTCTAGGGGAACCTAGAGGAATGAGCGCCCGAGGCACGCCGGGAAATGGAGTCCTCTCAGCCTAAAGGGTATGTACTGTAGTTTCCTCACTCGGCGTCTTGACGTCATGCTCTCCCTCGCCGCCGCGGGGGGGGCTCTGGGACATGTAGTCAAAAGGGTGCTGGAAAGGCCCAAATGGCGCCGTAGCGTTCCCTTTTATGTCTTTTATTTTCCCCTCAGAGGCTTATTATTCTCACAGGGGAATAAAGCACTTTCACACCGCTTTTGTCACCTCCTCCCTGCTAAGACAACCCCCTGGGGCAAATGTTTTTTAACCTTGCCATAATTTATTAATAGAATATATATTGCAATAGTTTAATTACACGTTTTAAGGTAATAGTTAAATGATCATTTTTAATTGCACTGCTTTTTTAAAAAATGTTTGTAAGCGGGATATAATGAAATAAACGAATAAATAATCTATAACAATATACTACTACTCTATTCTAATACTATAAAATAAATATACTACTACTACTACTAATAAATTATACTAATGCTAATAATAATTAATCTAGTACATTTATAGTAGCTACTACTACTTAGCAAATTATTATATATCAAGTCCGATTTGGACGCTCTCTCGGAGCCCTTTCTAATAACTAATGGTGTGCACAGGTTGTGTTCTCGCTCCAACTCTTTTACACCCTTCTTCAGCCTGCGCTCCAAGGGCTATGGCCGATCTCAAAGAGACGGCATTTTTCGCTCTCGTACTGTGGTTGCCTGTTTACTTAAGCCATGGGTGCCTCCTACTAAGACTCTTTCTTAGTCCGTGAGCTGCTTTGCTGACGCTGGTTTGCCCTTGTTGCCCATGCAGCTCTGCAGCGCCTAACATCTTGTTTTGCAACAGCTGCAGAGCTCTTTGGGCTGGAAGTCAGCCTGAAGAAAATGGAAGTTATCAGCCAGCCCCACAGGAAGAACACTACCATCCCCACATCACTGTAGGCACATCTGTGCTTAAGTCCGTCCAGCAGTTCACCTACCTGGGAAACACCATCTCCTCAGATGCCAAGATTGATAAAGAGATCGATCACAGACTGGCAAAGGCATATAGTGCATTCGGAAGGCTTCACAAAAGAGTCTGGAGTAACAAACACTTGAGGCGAAGCACAAAAATCAGTAGAGCCATTGTACTGTCTATTCTTCTCTATGGGTCTGAAACATGGGTCACCTATCGCCAACACCTATGACTCCTTGAACTCTTTCATCAGCGCTGTTTACGCACAATTCTTAATATACACTAGACTGCCTATGTGACAAATGTTGCTGTCCTTGAGCAAGCAGGGATCACCATCATTGAGGCCATGTTATTGAGGACGCAGCTGCGCTGGGCAGGACATGTTTATAGGATGAAGGACCATCGCCTCCCAAAAATAGTATTCTACAGTGAACTCGCCACGGGTCAAGAGCGTAAGAGGGGCGCCCCAAAGAAGAGATACAAGGACTCCCTGAAACAACATCTCAGGCTTGGCCAAATCAATCAGCAGCAATGGTTTGCCCTGGCCTCACATCGGGAGCCATGGAGACGCACTATCCATGATGCTGCAGCCTTTTTTGAAAGCTCACAGCAAACGAGTCTTGAAGAGAAACGACAACGCAGAAAGAACCACAACCCGGAAACATCACCCAAGGAGACTTTCTACTGTACTTTCTGCAACTGGACTTGTTTATCTCGGATTGGCCTTTTTAGCCATCAACGCACTTGTAGAAAACGCAGGATCATGAGTCCTTCCTGAATCTTCGTTCGCGAAGAAAAGCCAGAGATTATAATAATACTAATACTAATAAAATTAATAAATATACTATTAATAATAATATTAATATAAATATACTGCTACCACTAATAATAGTAACTGTAATACTAATACTAATAACCCAGTTTGAGACTGCTTTAACTGCCTTGGCTCAGTCCTAGGGAATCCTGGGAACTGTACTTTATGGTAGCATTACTTGGACTCTATTGTAGTTTATTGTAGCACTACTTAAAGGTATCGGAGATCAAACATGGGGCTTTCTGCTGATATAATCGGTGCTCTACCATCACATCTTTTTTTTTACGCTGCCTCACCTAAACATATTCTAGTCCTTCATAACCGCGGATTCGTTTTGTATGAACGCACGGATTATTTTTGCTCTAGAAGCAGTTTAAAAATGATAGCTGGAAGAACTAAGAACGATGCGCCAAGTGCGCTCTGTTGCGCTGCCAGAGAAGGCACGACACCCTGCTCTCAAATGCATTAATCCCTGAGACCAATGGGTCTTTTCAGAGACCCGGTGTATCCCTGTAGGCTTGTGAAATAGGATTCTCCAGTCAATTAGCAAAGCTCAGGGCCGTTGCCTCTGAGAATGATCCGATTTTACTTACATCCATTCTTTCTTCCCCAGGGAATAATTCTCGCTACAAGAAGAAGAAGAAGAAGAAAAGATTTCTTTACATTTATATTTTAATGCGGTTTATTATCCCAAAGTGACCTCTCTTTGGGGTCCGAGAGATCAGAGTACTTACTGTAATCTTCCCGGGGCCTTCCTTATTACCGACTACCATTTAAACTCAAAGCAATGAAAGAATAACTCAAATGTCCAAAAGTAGCAGGAGGCAGGTGTTGTATCAGAGAACTAGTTTTGAAAGTCTGTGTCTCAAGAGCTGGCCTTTATTTCGAGAGAAAGCACATGTCTAGCCATTACAAACTGCAGAGAGAAGCCTGAAAAACAGGTGAAGTTTAACAGCTGATGAAGTTCTTGCAGCCAGGAAAGTGTTTTGCACCTAGTTTGGAAATAATACTTTTCGGGACACTGGGGCGAATGGTCCAGAAAAGCTCCAACTGATCCAAATAAGAGCTTTTTCGGTATCTTATTAATCTTATGCTGATCACTGATCTCCGTCCTCTGAGACTCCCTTTCTTCCATTTTGCCTCTCTCGATGAAGCCTCAGGGCCTATTCAGATATTATCAAGGCAATGTGGCTGATACTAAACAGCCATAATATATACAAGCAATAACCATCTGCCCTTTGCAAAGTGAGCTTTGCAAGTGACGACGCAATGCTGATGCAGGAGGAATGTGGAAGACTTTTGTGAGCTACTGTTTGTATGTACAGTCCAGCCCTCCATATCCACAGATATTTCATCCATGGATTTAACCATACGCAGCCTAAAACCTCCCCCCCCCCCCAAATATCAATTCCAAAAAGCATACCTTGCTTTGGCTATTTTATATAAGGGACACCATTTTACTACAGTCATTGCATTTAATGAGACTTGAGCATCCACAGATCTTGATATCCGCGGGGGATCCTGGAACTAAACCCCAGCAGATATTTATTTATTTATTTTAATTTTATTATGGTATTTATACCCTGCTCTTAGCCCTAAAGGCTAGCAGATTGGCATACAATTATTATTTTTAATTAGCTTGGATATCAAGAGTCCAGTGTATTGTTCGGAAAAACCAGGCGTCGTTAGACTTGGCAGGGCTTCATTGCCTCCGCCAAGAATCTCTCAAGAGAGAGGAATGTGTGTCTCACAATAGATTGTGATACTGCAACTCCCATTGTTCCTAGCCAGCATAGCACATGGCGAAAGAAGTCTAACCGTATCTGCAGGGACCCATGTCTTTCTCCTATACAAAGGGACACTGAAAGGAAGCAGGGAGTGTGGGGAAGGAAACAGAGGAAGGGTTGAAGGTGTGAGAAGCGTCCGAAGAAGACTGCAGAAACAATGCCATTTTGACACCACTTTAACTGACATGGCATCTGGGATTTGTAGTTTTGTGAGGCACCAGCACTCTGGCAGAGAAGGCTAAAGACCTTGTCAAACCACAAATCCAGGATTTAATAGGATGGAGCTACAGCACTTGAAATACAGTGTCAAACTGCATTAGTTCTACAGTGCAGATGCACTCAATGACACAACTCTTTTCTCTTAGGTCAATTTATCTCTCCTTCTATTTTCTCTCCCAGCAAGGTACAACATGGAGAACGATCTTCCTAATACTAGGATGCTGGTTGTCATGTTCTTCAATATCTTTTCTGAACAATTCCAGTATCAAACTGGAGCAAAGAATGAGATTTTGGCATGTACACCAGTGATGAGAAGATGGCTCCAGACAGTGTCTCTGGAAGTCTCGGGTCTGTGAAATTATCAGAGCTATTCTCAGAGGTACATTTAGAAGTGGAAACCAACCTGAATATATTTAATACTTACTCTTATGAGTACAATGGAGAAACTTTCTTTTGGTGGCAGACCTCTTACCATGCTAACATAGGAATCAAGCCTGAGTCGTCCTGAGGCACAAGTAGATCAAACAGGTATCAAGAAAAAAACAGGCAAACCGGAGCTCAATCTGCAGAAATCTGGAGGAAGAAACTTTTCAAGGTATGGAGAGCAACAATATGATCGCCTTCAAAATGTCCAAGGGTTTAAGACAGCATGAGAGAAAAAGATCAAGAAGCCATTTCAAAAGATAGCAAAGCTAGTAAAGAATGTGTGCAAACTTGCAACTGAGGAAAACCTCCACAGGTAGCATTCATCTGGATTCTCGCTTTGTTCTAGCCCTGGAAATGGAGAAAAGGAATTCAGCAGATGTAACTATTTATGTCACACCTTCACATATATGTGTCCATGGGGTGTCTTCACAGGCACAGAAAATTGCTTCATGTTGGCTGAGACTATTTCTTCACCTGAATCACTACTGACTGGAAACAAGTCTCCAAAATCTAAAGCAAATCTGGGGAGCCGATGTCAGATGCAAACTATGGTATGTGGAAGTGGTTGTAGTTTTTTAAAGAACCCCAGAGCTTGATGTTTTCCACATTTCTCTGCCAACGTAAAGGTAGACAAAGACCTCTCTTGTACCTGATCTTTTCAGGTGCAAGTGCCAAGAATTGATCTGCCATTGAGATGAAGGCCCTCTCACTGAATAAAACGGGTGGGAATAAACCAACACAATGCTATTTCAGAAGTCAGTGGTGTTACTGCACTTGTGTTGCACCATTGTTGTTGTGGTTGCGTGCCTTCAAGTTGTTTCTGACTCATGGCGACCCCAAGGGAACCCTATCATGAGGTTCTTGGCAAGTTTCTTCAGAGGTTTGCCATTGCCATCCTCCAAAGCTGAGAGAGTATGATCATAAAGTGGATACTCTGCAGATCAGGGTCCCATTGCCATGACAGTTTCCAAAAAATGTCACTGTGTGAATAGATAATACTGTGACAGAACAGCAGTCTCAGTATCTTAGAATCATAGAATCTTGTAGCTTTCCAGACCTTTTCTTCCAACAGAGATTCGTTTTCGCCAGAAGGGCTGCAAGACCTTGTGATCCTGCTCTTGTCCAAAAATAGTAGATGCCTGCAAGTTCGAGTCAAGGTTGCAGGTATTGCAAATATATATTTACAATGCTATTTCTATTTTTAAAAAAGAAATAATTTTTTAAAAATATTTTTAAAAAACGAAAACATGCCGTGACAGCAATTTTTTCCCTGGCAGTTTATTATGGTATGAAGGAAAAAACATTTTGGTGTGCTTGAAGTGGATGTTATCTTACAAATGGAGGATGGACATGGCTATTAAAATATGATTACACAAAGTATGAACATTTTTGAAGAAGTTTACGGTACAATGGATTTCTCTTATAAACAGACTCTTAAATATACATATGACAGAAAAAACATCCAAGGTTAAGCTATTCGCATTTATAGACATTTTCTCTGGGGCTGGGGGCAGGAGAAGAGAGCTTCATATTAAAAACAGAGAAGAAAATACGAAAATTGCTGAGAACCAGAAACATATCACCTGTACACTACAAATATACAGTTGAGGTGGGCAAACCAGGAAGGTTTCTTTTTTAAAATTGCTGAAGAACAAGACCCAATTTTTCACACTTATATGCTCTCCTTGTGTAGAAAAATTTGCATGAGAGAACTTGATATTGTCACAATTTCTCTTGGCAACTCTATTATTATTATTCCATGGACTGGTTCCCACATGCAGGTACTACTTGTTTACTCTGTGCTTGATTTGCAGCTGAATTATGGACTGACACTCCAGGCAAACACTGCGAGCTTTTTGGATAGCAATGCGTATTATTTCATTTCAACATATGGTAAGCCAGATCAGCTGCATCCCTTGGATGCTGCTTTGTTCACACCCACATCAGCATACTTGTGTGATTGTGTGCTTTCTTGTGGAGTGAAGGCCTGGAAAAGTGTCCTGTCCTGGAGCTCATTCACACATGCAACAACATACCCTCCGATGTAGTGATCCATCAGTGAGAACAAACACTGTGTGAAGCATCCCTGGGTCAATAGTAGCAACAAAGTGAGCAAAAGATCAGTGCAAAGCAGTTGTGGGCAACTGTGGCAGATGCAAGGTCCATTATTTTGTCTTGGGGCCCTCTGTAAGAGGGGCACACATGGACTGCCAAAAATGCCCTGCAATGGACAAAAACAAAAAACCCAGAGGTGGCTAGTGATCCACTACTGATCTTGAAAAAAGGCTATTAGTTGATATTAAAGAGGACAAGGGGTCCCCTGCAAGCGATTAAAATGGTAAATCGGCTTTCAGGAGGAGCAATTCAATCCCTTTCCTGATCAAGAAAAGAAGGATCTTGGGTCAGATCCAAAGACAGTCTTTGCTTACTCCTGTTGTAAAAAGTAGTTGGCGCCTACAGCCTCAAACAGGAGCCTGCCTCAATGGGCTACTTTATCAAGCCATTTGCTTGGGTGCATTTCTGGGCCTGGTGGGTAACCGCTCTTGTTGGCCAGATCAAAATGGATTTTTAATTCTGTTTATCTATAATATTAACATTGTCACTGGAAGAGATAAGAAATATTACAAGCCTCGCTTCCTGTTTACTCTGTTTGCCAGGACATCCCTAGTTCATATGTTATGTCAAAAACATAAAAATATTTGATGCTGTAATACACAGTATTACCGAAACTAGCAATAATATTTGCATATTTAGAACAAGGTGTAAATCAGTTCCTATAACATAAGAAAACAAGAGTGGAGTAGTCTATAGGTTATTTACAAAGAGTCCATCAAAGAAGTATAAATACTTCCATATTTAATGTTTAGGAAAACATAATTTACAAAATATTCAAATATATACACAGCCGTTTGGAAAACATGGGAAGAAGGAGAAGAGTTAGTCGGGCGTGTTCATTCATTTTTTGACACTGAAAGAAGAAGAGGGCTTTTGTGTGTATCTTTTTTTTTCATTCAAAGTTGTAGACAAATTATTTACATATCCAACTGCTTCCTTCAGGAATTACACATGTCCAGAGCTCTGGACGTGCTGCCCCAAAATGTCATCGATCATTGTCAAATTATTAAGCCAGTCTTCATCAGTGCTGCCGCTGCCGCTATTCTTCATAAGGGAGTCAAGAAAGTCAGCTTCACTGCAGTTCCCGGGCAAAATGGAATTGTTTTGCTGGGCTACGAAGTCATATTGGGGTGGCAGCTCAGAGGCAGCACCCATTCTGTTGAACGTTCCCGATGACTGTCCACTAGAGCCAGGATAATTCGGCAGCCCAACTGCTTGAGTGGGATTGAGCGGATTAAAACCAGACACGCCTTGCGGCACTGATTTCATGACATTCAGCACAGCTGGCAACGGGCCTCGGGTCAAATTGTGTCTCAGGTTCTGATTATTCAGAGGGCCCAGGTTTTGGCCAGACTGCCCAAGGTTTATCTTTTGCATCTGTCTGGCCTGGACTCCAGGAGCGATCTGGTTGGGTGGTACCACAGGCTGATGGGAAAATGGTTGACCGGGGATAGTGGGCCTTGCATTCTGTTTTGGGAAGAGAGGGTTATTGGAGAACTGCTGCATGTTGGCATCCATCTGAGTTTGATTTGGCATCCTAGGGACTCCCGTCGGCGTCCACATCTGAGTAGAAGAGCTCGAGTAGACACTAGGAATTCTTGGCATCGTTGGCTGTCTCAAGTGTTGCGGGGCAGAAGAATGACTCACTAAGGAATCAGCAGCAAAGCCGGACAATGCCAATCCTGGCCGGGCCGCAGGATGGCTGTGGACTGTCTGGCATACTGAATTCATACCAAGAGAGTTTTGGCTCGGCCGGAGTGGGAGGCTGAAATCCGAATTGGAGGGAAACATTCCTGGCTGTTTGCTGGGGTTGTGAGGAATCATCACCATCGGCCCGCTGTTCTGGTTCACAGCGGCTGAATTGATCCCGGAGCCCAAGGCATTCTGCAAGATGCCCTGGGCAGATGGCATCATGCGGTGGTTTGGGGGAGGCGTCTGCAAGGAAGGGGTGCAGTCAGTTGGCATTGGCTGGGAAACAGCTGTGAA
This sequence comes from Sceloporus undulatus, assembly GCF_019175285.1. Taxonomy (NCBI): domain Eukaryota; kingdom Metazoa; phylum Chordata; class Lepidosauria; order Squamata; family Phrynosomatidae; genus Sceloporus; species Sceloporus undulatus. The sequence goes on along the minus strand of NC_056528.1, from coordinate 36,016,220 downwards.
GGGAGAAGGGACATTCAGTTAGCAAGAAGACAGACGCCTAGGACTTGTGGATTCTAGGCTCATAATTTACATTAGATTTTCCTTGGTTCTACTTTTAACCATTCCAAACCATCAGCCAAGTTAGTTTTTCTTCTTTATCAAATTGAAAAAGCCACTCTCGTCTAATTAACAGTTCAGACATAAACCTGCCTTAGAGTCAAATTACATGATTACATTACATGGTGCAGCTCCTGCTGGACAGAATCAAGAATGGTGTTTTCCTGCATTTTCCTATGTATAAACAAAGGATTTCTTGCACATAGAAAAGTATTTTATCTGGAGTTAGGATAGACTAAAACCCTTATCTGTAAGAGTCTAGTCTTCTTGTCAGTGAGAAAGTAGAAGCATTTACTGGGACACCATTAAAAAACCCAATTAACAACAAACGCTACCCTTCAGCTCTCTCTGCAAGGTTTCAAGGTACTTTGGTGTGTTTTTTCCTAAATTAAAAATGGTTGCCACTTTTATTCCATTACTGATTTGTGAAAATTCGTTCTCAGCTAACATGTTTCCCACCCAATTCCAAATTTGCCAACTTCAAAATATGAAATATGGGCTTTAGATATCTTAACTTCTCAAAACTGCAGAAACCACAGTTTGAATTCACAACTTGCATTTACTGGCATTCCAGAGTTGCAGGAATCCAGAGTTACAGGACTACTAGTGCCCAGAGCTCCCTTCTTTTTATAAGGAGCAACCCAGTTTATTCAACTCAGTCATGAAGGGCATGATAAAGTACTACAGAATTTCTTGTGAATGTTTTTCTTGGAATCCTTGAATTAAGCACAGCATGCAGAAGCTCAAGCTTTTGAGCTGACGCTCTCTCCCTCCTTACCGGGAAATTGATTCATCTGCTGGCGTACAAAAGGGCCCCGCTGCTCCGAGGCCACACCTATCATGCCGTGCCTTTGCTTTTCCTAGGAAAAAAAGAGAAATAATGGTCACGTCAAATAAAAGGTCCCCTTGCTAACGCCAATGATCTCATTAGGTAGGACTGAGTATATTCCACATGGAATGGGAAGGAAAAACCAGAAAAGGTATGCCTTCTCTTTTTTGGTTACTGTCAATCAACGCACATCAAAATCTATTAAATGCCACCTTTACTATTCGTCCTCCCTCTTGCTTCTGCTCTCTCAGAAAAGGATTTAAAAACTTAAGATTTTCATATCAATTCATTCATTACCACATTATGTGATGATCATCGTTTTGCTCCTTTTTTTAAGGCTGTTGGGAAGCTGCATAATTCTTTAATTTAATTTAAACTGAATAATGAGAGCCAGCATGGTTTCAGTGTTGGATGAGGACTTTGGGAGACCAGAGTTCAAATCCTCAATCAGCCATGGAAACCTACTGGGTGGCCACAGGCAAGTCATGTTCTCTCAGTCTTAGGAAGGCAATGGCAAACCTCCTCTGAGATCTTGCCAATAAAACTGTAGGATAGGGCCATCATAAGTCACAGTTGACTTCAAGAGATATGACAGTAACAATAAAAGCATATGTGTGTGAACTGAAAAGCCACTGCTACATGTAAGAGAAACCATGGTCATGTTCACCCAAGATGACAAGCCACAATTTATTATTACAAGAATGAACCTGTATCAGGGGAGGAGGTCAAACATTTTTGTTTTTGAATTAAGGCAGACTTCCCTAACTAAGTGTATTCCAGACAATTCCTCACCACTAGCCATGTTATTTGGGGCTAAATAATCTTGGGGGGGAAGGTGGCCCAAGGATGATTCCAGATTAGGCTTTCGTTCTGAAATTGCTCTGACACATGCACTGAATTTTATGGAACCCAAGATGGCATTATCTGGTATGGTCCATTATTTGATCAAAACTATCTCACACACCAGCAACAGATGTACACCACAGCTAGCAAAGATCATGAGGGTTGGAGATTTGGGTGCATGTGTGTGAAGGATGCATGATTTTATTCAAGCACCACAATTACTGAACTAACTTCACAGGGGTACTAATATGGCAATTTCAAGACCATCATGCTGCAGAAATACTGTATACACACATGTATAAGTCTACAAATGCTAGTAAAAATATTGACTCAAAAAACCTGGCTTGAATTTTCCATGGGTACTGTACTTTTATCAAAAAAGGAACTATCCCCTTCTGTAAGTAGAGTGGCAAAAGGTGAGGGCTTAGTCCATCCTGGGAGCACCTAAAAGAAGCACCGACCCCCTCTATTCTCAACTTCTGGCCTTTTTGAGTGCCTGGGTGGAGAAATGGTGGTGAAAGTGGCTCTTTGGTGCTTGCCTTCAAAGAAGCACTGAGAGGAATCAGGCTCTAAAGAATCTGACATTTGTGTATATTTGTCAGCTTTTCTGGGTTAATATCAGGCAAGGTTATCATACTAAAATTAAAGGCTATAATCAGTGCTAATGCAGTTGCAATTTCCATTGCTTACCTTTTCATCTTTTTAATGTGTGTGTGTTATCTTAGCCCTACCTATGCCTGGTCACCTCCCCAACACAGCCATGATTTAGCCTAGCTCCCTCCTCATCCATCCAGTCTTTAGGGTGAGCACAAACAGTTATGCCTTTTGGAATTTTGTAAATTCTTTGGCATTGTTTTCCTTTTTTTCATTCTTTCCTACATGCCCCTACATTTTACCCTCAACTTATTCATGGGTCACATCAAAATCCATCAGTTTGGCCCCAAAAAACTGCCCTCAACTTATACGTGAGCTCAACTTATAGATGGGTATATACAGTAAATGGCAAAGTTTCTCTCTTGAAAGAGCAAGTTCCAGTTTTCCAGAGAGGCTATGAGACCAACCTGTAGCTGCTGCTGCTGCTGCTGCCGTCTCATTATCTGTTGCTTTAGTAAATGGTTCCTCATGGTATAACCATTCACCATGGTTGTGGATGGAGCAGGCACTGCACCTGCACTTGGAACAGCTCCCGGTTCCTGAAGTCGAGTAACAATCCCAGGTGTTTGGTCCTGAAAAAAGAAATGAAAACTATGTCCATGCAGATTTCACTGGGATGATTATCAGTATATAAACCACCTGCTCACACAGTGCTGAAATGGAAGCAGGACTGAAACAGTGTCTCAGTTCCAACGTTACACCAAACTATGCATTGTGCTAACTATAACCTGGACATTCAGACTGTGGTTTGGGTCATAAACAACCATGGGTCAGTGCTGCTTCTGTGATTTAGTATTTAGCATCGCTATCTTTCTTAGGTACAGAGCAATAGTCAGAGATATGTTTTTTTACAAATCACATGCAGCTCTACCCTACAATTAAGCTCTCTTAACCAGGGCTTGGCTAGATGTGCCTCTACTGAGCAAGCGCATTCCTATCTAAGAGGCAAGAATGATGATGCATTAAAAAAAACAGACAGCGCTTCAGAAAAACCAAACAAAAAGGACATCCTTTCATACGGGTTTGCTAACAACCATTCATCTGTTTGACTGCATTTTGATAGAGACAGCTTTGAAAATTGGAAAAAGAGATGGTCAAGTCATCCTCACAGGTTATAATTAGGCATATGTGCTGCTAAGTGCATGCACAGGTTGCCAGTTATTGCCAGCTAGCAACATTGGTTGACATTTGCAAGACATCAACATTACCCAAAGCATAGCCCCGTGAAACAATAGCTAGAATTGTCTTGGTGACATACACAATGTAACCCTCCATTAGACATCCATATGTATGTGTGGGGGACATTGTGGAAGGAAGTATTCTGGGTGTATAACAGCAGCCAGGGAGCTCATGGGTCCTGCTCTGTCTTCTTGGCCAATAACTGGCTCTCAGTGTTTGCCTGAACCATGGAAGCAACCTTTCACACTTCCAAGGTTACTCCTCCTTCTTGAGTATGAGAAGCCAACCAGAACACCGTGGAAACACTTCTGCCACTGACTGGCATACAAGCAGAATAAGCTGTGCCCATAAACACTCCGGCTGCTGCTGTTGCAGATCAGGGGAAGGAAATGGGAAAGAGGAACCAGTCTCTGTCCCTCAACCCAAAGAAAATATACACTTCACCAAAGTACTTAGTGGAACACAGCCACACATTTGGCTTAAGACAGAAAAAGCGGGTGTATTAGTTCTTGCAAAAGATAACAACAGAGGAAACACATACCCTTTCCTGAAGTTTACTAAATAACAAAGTCATCATAGTTATGTGCAAGAACTATTCTCTGTTGTTACACTGACATGCCTGCTAACTTGCATGCCCTATGCAAGAGCTATTCTCTGTTGTTAAACTTGTATGCCTGTTTTTCTTACAGGAAGGGATTCTCACTATGAAATTCATCAGACTACCTTCTACTGGTAAGAAGCATACAAACCTTTGAAACACCAATTCCAATCAAAATCCTGAAAAGTAGCTAACATACCATGAACAAGGATATGCAGATTATTTACTGTTGCATTCAATTGTGTCCCTTGAGCTAGGGATTCACACTGTTATCCTATAAATCATTTAGAAAGCAGAAGAAAACACCTCTGAATCATACCATTCATAGTGGGACAAAGAACCATCAGGGTGAGCTGAATGGCGTGTACTGTCCTGTTTCTTTTTATTTCTATTCCAAACTATACAAGGCAGATCTCTCAAGTAAGAAGCAGCTCAAAGCTGGCTCCTTTAAGTAGATGGCTGGGCCTCTTCCAAGACCCTAAGACTGCCAAAGGAATTAATAGCCTCAACACAGCAACAAGCATTCTGCCTTGACATAGGGTTTCCAGAAATGTCAGCGCCAACCCAGAAGAATTCTCCAGTTGCACATCCTGATCTTCCAGGTTCAGGGAGACCAACTGAGGATGCCTTGTGTCTGGGCCGCTAGCACAACGAGAAAGGAACTTATATTGTCTGCTCCTTTGCCACCATCTGCCTCACAATCTATTTCAGCCTCCAGTACTACTTTACATTATTGATGACATTTTGTTATTATTGGCAGGGAAACTGTGTACATTGTATAGCTCGCTCAGTCAAAACTGGGCCACACTTCCTTTGTTTGCTAAATGGAAGCCTGCATCCTTTGTTTGAGCATCAGTGTTATCAGAAGATAAGCAACCAAGAAAAGGGTATGTGCCTTTTGACATCTGACGATTAGGATCACGCTAAAACGAAGAAAACAGGAAGTCAGCAAGGAAACTTTGGGATGTGATTATGGAGAGCAAAGTGGAATGGAAAGGGGCTGTAGGCGACAGAGACACAGGGAGAGAGAGAGGGAGGCGGGTGGCATTATGCAAAGAAAGAAACATTGCTGCATCACTTGTGGGAGGTTTTGTTTTTCTTTATAGTTGCTATTAACAAAGATGGTCACTCACTTCTATGGTGTCTTTAATCTTGGCCACAGCATTGGCCAATTAAAACACAACCACAGCGGCTAGAATACAAAGATCTGCAACACTATTTACTAGAAAAGGAAACTCTGCAACTCGTGCTGTGCTTCCCTAGCATCTCTGTCTGCAGAACCTCTTGCTCCTGGAACTTGATGGTATTAGCAAGCGTCTTTTTGCTGCTGCTTCTGGGAGCCTGGGACCGTCACTCCCACTCTCTTTTCCTGCATCTTCTCATCCTCTCTGCTCTGACTCATGCAGAGAACAGAGGCGGCTCCAGAGGTAAACCACTAAAGGCTGGTCATTTGCTCAGCCCCAACACTCACAAAGGAGTGCCCTGTATTCTTGGCATAGTGCTACCATTTCCCCTTAAAACACAACACAGTTTGGAAGCAACCCGTGTGCAACCCTTCTTGCAAATTACCAAGGAACAGTGTGGATACCTTCTCCAAGCCACTTCCCTCCTATCCTGAAGCCAAGACACACCAAATGAACAGGATGCATTTAAGTTAGGAAAAAAAAAACTTCTCTTGAGCTTCACACCCTGTTTGTACACCGGAGGTTAGTCTACAACTTGGTTTTGACTAAATATAGATTGCCTGCAGGGGAGAGACTCAAAAGAGGATTGAATATGCTCACCTGACGCTTAAAACGCATTTACAACGCTCATGCCAACTTGCCCCCCAACCTGGCTGGTTGTGTATGCACTGAAGCAAACAGGTTTTTCATCGGATGATCACCGGGACTTTTTGCTGAGGGCAACCGCATTAATGAAGCCCATTATGAAGGTATGTTCTAGCTGACAGAACACCTGCCTTGGTTCAATTGGACTCTATTTCATTTAGAAAGTAAATCCTGATTTTCCCCACCCTTCCCATATTAGTCAGGGAAATTAAGTATACAGCTCAGCACTAATTACAGCAATAAAATGGCTTTAATTATATAAAGGTGTTCTGTACATGTCCTGCTGCAATAAAAGCAATCGGATTCATTTGTAAGGATGCGGGAAGAGATGCAGTGCTTCAGTGTAAAGTTGTGATGCCCAGAAAAAAAGCTCCTAAAAACCGAGCTAGTGTTTACCGTGAGAAATAAAATAGCACTCTGGGAAAAAAAATACATTCGGCATAAACAACAACAAAAGTTCTTTATTTTGACCACTAGTGGGAACTACAGTATTCCTTTCCGCTAAGAAAAACAGGCAGGCAAGTGTAATAAATAACTAAGAATAGCTCTTGCACATGACCAAGATGAAACTGTTATCTTAATAAAGGTTAAGTTCGTGTGTGTGTTCATCATGCCTACGGAAACTCATTTGCCTTCTCATTCAAAGGGCAGCTCAAACGCGGTTAAGGCATAATACAAATTATGAGGGCTGCTGGCCCATTAAGGAATTGTTACGTCTATCACCTGCCTTTTAGGAGAACACTCAGTTAACTGAGCAAATATATTCCTGCAAACCTGAATGGTAGTCTTTTATATTCTCCTTCTTGATATAGTTAACACACCAGAAACAATAGCATCACGGACAAGCAAGGCCCTTAATTTGTAGCTACATCGATTATCATTTCTTCTCGTTGAGCATAATTGGTCAATACCAACCCACCAATTAAAGCCTACAACCATTATAAAAAAAAAATACAAAACACAAACACAAAAACACTGTGAAAGCTGTTCCACACTATCATGACGGAAGATAGAATTAATATTATTTTAAAATCACGTATTTATTAATTCATAGATCTAAAGGTTGGCCAAATGCCCGACTGCATTCAAAACAAAGGGAATTGGGGAGTTGTAGTACTGTTTTCTCACCATCACCCAGTACAATGTAATAGATTTTTTTCCTTCTATAACTCAGTTTTAAAACATCACATTAAAACAAGTGTTGATCAAAATACCAACTGTCTGTGCCTAGAATTCTGAGCAACTTTGACTTGCTAAATAATTTGGCACAGTCACTTTCTAGATGCAAAAATATGAATGGCATGTTGGTTTGAGTTTCAGTGGCTTTCGAAAGCAACCAGCCAGAAAGAACTGGACTTGCCAGGTCAGGTCAAGATTTCAGGGCTAAAACCTGGTGGTGTAACAGTGGGCAGATCTTGGGTTGTCACAGGTTGGTCCTCAATGACGTTTTAGGGGACATGCCATGGTGATGTCAATAAGTTCACTGCATTATGCATCAACGGCTAAGTTGTTCAGAGAATGTAATTCAACTAAAAATATCAAACCTTACAAAAGGGAAATGTTTTTCTGGCTGGAATTTTTTCCCAAGTTCTGCACTAAACAGAAAGAAAGAAAAACCTCAGACTTTCCCAACTGTTTTTTTTTAACCAACAGTGTTTTCCAAGCACTGCTTTTATCACATGGGAGTTGAAAGCCAACCAAAGAAAGTTCTCCATGCAAAAGGAATGCTTTTCAACCTCTGCTTGTAACAGATTACACCATGCCTCTCATTTTTGTTTTTTAACTCTATTTCCCAAATTCATCACCGCTGCTACCACTACAACCATCCTATCAATAATCAGTAAATATTGTGGGAAGGGGAAGTAACAATGATGACAATGGTCATAATAACAGAAACCTACAGGGCGATCTTATCTATGCATGTCTTTTCAGAAACAAGTCCATAGAGTTTAAAGGGCCTAACATGCTGAGGATCTAACATATCCTCCTACCCATGTTTTCAAGATCTTCTTGGGTTAGGTAAGAGCAAAGGAGAAAAAGCTAGAAAAAGTGGAAGCAGAAGGAGAAAGAAAATGAGAGAAAGAAAGAATGACAGAGAAGGAGCGAGAAGCCAAATATGGTCAAGAAACTTGGAGAAGGAGAAGAAGGACAAGAATGGGGAGGGAAATTAGGAAAGATGCAGAAGACAAGTACAAATACTGTCGATGTAGGATAAGAAGAAGGAGAGAAGAAAAGGAAAAGATACTTAGACAGGACATTTAAGCCGGTGGGAAGACAATGTTAGCAAGGAAAACCAGCATGCAAGAGAGAGAAAGAATAGTGTAATCAACAATTAAAAGAGAAAGGACTTGATTCTCTGCGCAAAGCTAAAGAATGACATTTTCACCACACTTTTTGCTAACCATGGTGCAAATTACATTGCCTCAGACCAAAAAACGAAAGTGTACTGTAACTTCTCACTGGAGAGTGAGAAAGGTGGGACGAGATGGGAAAAGCCACAAAGCAGCACAACTGAAGTACCAAATTTGGTGGCTCCTGACTCTGCACACTAACTGTTCGCTTGCAGGTCTGGCTTTTGTTCAAAAAGCTTTGAGAGAGAAAGGAGAGAGGCGTGGAGAAGTGAGGAGGGGGCCTGGCAGACTCCCTCAAGGATCTATAACAGTTGTTTTGAAGCAACCTGCAGTAATGAGACCCAGCAATACAGAATGCATATTTTTGTATTGCTGTTACCAGGAGATTATTCATGCTGAAGAATGGAAAAGTGGATCCAGGCTAAGCCAGACTCTGAGCCAGACCCTAAGATCAGAAAAGCAATAGCTCTGCCAGGTCTCAAGCTCAGCGAACAGAAGATTTTGCTATGGTTTCAGCACCAATTCAAATCATCGTCATGATCCTTATGGATCACGAGGTTGGACAGAAATATAAATAAAATGGAAATTATTTTTAAAAATAAGAGGATGATAGGGAATGGACCTCTCTTCCCCTTCAGAAAGTTTAGCAACAAAGAAGATGGACTTAAGTATATTATAGTCTAGAGCAACCCCTTGTTCACGTCTACCATCCAGTTTTGAGAGAGGTCAGCAATGCCACACCTGAACCACCACATGACATAAATGGCACAATGCAAGCAAATGGCTAGCAGCTGAAACATGACTCTGTTCAAGAAGCTGATCATACTTTTGGGATAATGAGGAGTGGCTAAAAAGACAGGTAACAGGTCCAGGAAATTTTATTTATCTCACTAGCATTCAAAGTCTCTGTTACTGGAAAAAGCACTATTATTGCACAAGCTCTGGGGGTTGGCTCATGTGCACCCAAATTTGCAAGGAAAAAATTGCTATGTTGCTTTGGATCGAAGTTTTCTCAGCCTTGACTGTCGCATTCCAGTGCTTTAGCCTTCAGGCACTTTAAGTTCCAAAAACCTCCTGCCATGAGTCAGAGCAAGCCAAGCTGTCTGTGCCTGCCAGTTCCCACAGCCTACCAAACTGTTCACTTCTGGCCTAAAAGATAGAGAACATTAGGGATTGTCTCCCAGTACCTTTTCCTTTCCTGCATCAGTTAGACAGCCGTTAATCTCAGTTTTGATAGATATATTGATGTTTATGGTACAGTGGCAACTCGGCTCAATCCGTATGCAGGGGAAAACAACAGGAACATCAAAATTATTTTTGTGGTACACAGTAAGTACAGGACTATGGGGAAACTGGCCAAATTCTCAGGATAAGGGCTTCAAGAAGACCCAGCCACCAGGGCACCCAGACACCTCAAAAGGCTGGAGGTCAGAAGAAAAACATCTCACAAGACAATGACCTGAGTCTGCTATAGAGGAAAGGACTAATGGTTAAGCCAGTATGTATAAAACAGTTCCACATCAGTGACCCAGTTATAGAGATTTGATTCCCCTCCCTCCGCAAAAAGACAACTTTCAATTATATTAATGCAAAGTGGCAGATACTCAACACATCCAGAAGAATATGGTAGCTCCTCCTCCGATAAAAAGAGACTCAGTGTGGAGTATTTAAAACAAGAAGCCCCCCTTGCATTTCTTTGCAAAGCACCACAAAACAGAATATTTGGGAGACATGAAGGTTATCAAGAAGAGTAAGTGAGATTCTTCCCTGTCCCACCTTGATTTTATCATCTGAGCAGGAGGAGGAAAAGCCAGCATGGTATAGTGGTTTGAGTGTTGGACTATGGCTCTGGAAACCAGGGTTTGAATCCCAGCTCGGCCATGGAAACCCACTGGGTGACCTTGGGCAAATGACATTCTCTCAGCTTCAGGGTAAGGCAATGACAAACCTTTTCTGAACAAATCTTGTCAAGAAAACCCCATGATAGGTTTCACCACAAGTTGGAAACGACTTGAAGCCACACAACCACAATAACAAAGGAGAAATCCTCCTCACTGTCTGAGCAGCAGACACAATGATGATGATTTTTCTGGTTTCTGTACCGCCATCCTCTTCATTGGGCAGGTGGGTCTTAAACAACCTTACATTTGCTTTCTTGTTTGCTAGAGATTCCTTCCTTTAGTTTCCTTCCTCTTCCAGTTCAGGGATGCCTTTAAAGATAAAATTGAGCCTTTTTGTTCCAAAATCTCTTGAAGCTTCCCTTGGTTTGTTTTCCTACTTCTCTTTAAACACTAGCATTGATAAACCCATGTAAGCTCAGCGGGGCCCTGCTTCCCTCCCCGCTTCCCCATTTACTTGATATACTGTATAACCATGTGAAATACTGTCAGACTCAGGTTTCCAGGCTTATCTCGGAGGCTGCCAGTCAAGGGAAAGCTTTGTTTGAACTCTGTAAGCGATCTGACGGGGTAGACAGTTTTGTTAGGAGGCTGTGCTTTCAAGTTCTTCTTTCTTCTGTCCTTACAAGCACTGGCCCAACGTGCCTCACACAAAGACAACCTGACTTCTTTGATGGAAACAGCAACAGGAGCACAGCACCTGGCTGGCATTTATATCAAGGGCTGTTTTGCCCTCATAAAAAGGGAAGAACTGTGCCCCTCCATCTCTATAGAGAGACCATTATGCTGTGTCCCATTCAAAGGGGGAAAGAGACCTTGCACAAGAGTTATCTTCAAAATCATCTAAGCTGCCTTAATAAACTAGGCAGGTAGACTCGCTTTCATGGCACAGAGACAGAAAGGCCATAATTTGTGCCATATTATGTCCAAAGCAGCCATCTCAGTTTCCATACATTTCATCCAACAGTAAATTAAAATGGAAGAACAAAAAATGAATGCAGTGGGCCCTCCATGTTCGCTGGGGTTAGGGGCTCAGGACCTTCATGAAAGTGGAAAAACTGCAGATAAAAAACACTATTTTTTTTAACATGAGATTACACCCACCTAGGAATCTAGTCTAGGTCCTCCAGTCCAACTCTATGGTCAACATTTAACAGATGTTGACTAGAAAATTGTGCTGGAAGACTTACAAATGCCTAAAGAAGTGCTTTCTTAAGCAATGTCTAGATCTGAGACTCAATGGTCAATTTTGGACAGAGTTGCGCTGGGGGACCTAGAGTTTCCTAGAGATAACAGATTATTCACATTCATGAATAATCAAACCTGCAAAAGTCAAAGCCACAAACGTGAAGGGCTGATTTCTGTAAGCTGTTTTCTTCCCATTCTTCTTTCTTCTCTCCCCCCTGACTTGAATATGGTCTCTGTGTGTTTCTTCTTGAGGTGTCATGTCCTCAAAAATTGTCCATTACACTTTCTCTGCAGCTCTCAGACTGAACCACACCACCAATAAATTACCACGGCCTTTCAGTTGCTAGCAGAATTACAAATCTGGTAGGCTTCCCAATCTATATTTATTATTGTTCCAGACTACAGTTCTTTTAATTTGGGGCCCTGGCAGTTGCTTTTGGCCCTATATCTCCTGCTTATTCTTGTTGTAGTTGTTGTTTTGTACTTTAAGTCACTTCTGATCTATCATAGGGTTTTTATGGCAAGATTTGTTCAGAGAGAGGATGCCATTGCAAATCTCAGAAGCCTTACTTCGGAGGCTTAAAGAGTGTGACTTATCCAAAGTCACCCACTGGGTTTCATAGCCAAGCTGGGATATAAACCCTGATCGCCCAAGGTTCCAGTCGAACACTACATCTTACTGACTCCCTGTTTACGACCCTGCATAACAACTACACATTTAGTTCATACCTTCACCCATATGAGCATTTCTTCCATACCTATATGCAGCTGAAGTTTCCAGAAATGTAAAAATGCCAGGACTACTAGTCCAGCTACCTCAATGTTGTCCATACCAAGCGGCAAAAGCTTTCTAGAGTCTAAGGCAGGAGTTTCCTTCAGCTCTGCCTGAAGACCCTAGGGATTGATCCAGTGGTCTTCTGCATTCAACTTATTCCCTTATTCAATCTGAGAAAGCAAGAGATTTTCTCATTTAGCTTGATTCAGCTATCAAGACTCTTCCCCCTTCCTCCCGCCTACAATCCCTGACACCACACTCTTATTCCTGCTGAGGGCAGCTTGCCTATAAATCCAGCAATTTCTAAAAGCTTCATTCATCTCACACTTGGTGTTCCGGCTGCTAGTCCTTCTGGCTGTCTCTACAAGGTTGCACTAACCCCAACGACAAACTGCCCCACCTTGTGGCTGCCTATAAAGCAGAGTTTGACTTGTGTAATCAGTTTGTTGTGTCAAGGCAGGTGCGCACTAACCAAAGGGCTGATGAGGTTCAGAGGAGTCAGGTAATTGCACATGCAGCAGAAACCACCTTCAGAGAAAAATGACAGCTGGATGCAGAGTTTATATGTATGAAATGCGGGAGGCAGTAGCTGCGGTGGGAAATCTGATAAAATCATCATGAAAGGTTTAGCGCCAGCCTCGTGTGGGAGTCAGCAAAGAGAAAATGGGGCATCCTACTTTTCTAGCTGCCCCATTCCATCACCATTACAAGGCAGTAGAGGAGGAACAGGCAAAAAACCCTTTTGAAATGGACTGGCTTTTGTTGGTTAGAGAGAGAACAAAAGACATGTTAAACTGGCTCTGTCCAAAACTGTCTGAATCTGCCAACCCAAGTTCCTATTTTGTGCCCAGCTTTTTCATGTTTTAAATAACTTCTTGTCTCTGATCTTTCCCTGGTTCTCAAAAGACAAAATGCTTAAGAGTCTTTCTAACTTGAGGATGTTACTGAAAAGGACCATTTTCTAAGAAAAATGGATAAATGCTTTTGCAAAGTCAAGGGGGCACTGAAGTGGGGTGCAACTGGTATGGGGTGGGGTGCAGGAAGAAACAGTCTCCTCTGTTCCTTCTGCTGATATTGTATTTACAAACTGTAGCTGCCTCATTTTTTCTCCTTGTGTCATTTCATTATTACAGAGTTGAGATCACTAGCCATCTGCAGCTTCATTTCATCAAGCTCCGATTTGTCCTTGGAGCAATGTCATCTGGGACGAGAACGATAAAAAAAGAGAAGAAAAAGAAGGGGGGAAATGCTGCTCTCCACCACTGACAGTGCTTTATGCCTTACTGTAAATACACCTTTCTCCCATTGCTTTATATAATTTTACCACTTCAGAACCTTTGAAATTAAGGGGGGCAAGCCTAGTGTACAAAATACATTAACAAGGAGCTCATTATTTAACTGTTGCAAGATAACACACCCTATAAAGCAATTTAATAGTGTTTATTTGTAGATAATGGCCATAGTAGCTGATAAAACATTGGAAATTAGTTATAACTTCTAAGGTATTAGTTATGGGTCAAGAAGAACCCCCACTTCTGTTCCACATTTTAAGCACCTCTGTATTCAATGAAGTAGAAGAGGGAGGAGAGGAATTGTTAAGTACTGCAGATGATGCACCAAAACTGCCAGCTGCAAACTATGATCTTGAAGTGGTGGATACAGAGCTAATAAAACATTGCGAGGATACATGTTTGCGTGCCAAAATCAATGGGCCTTTTAGGGCTGTTCTCCTTGTACATCGTGTCATGTAACATCAGCACTGGGCTAGTAGGCCACAGCCATACAGGTCTGTCCCCCAAAGCGGTAGTGGGAATCAGGGTGGACCCAGTTTAGAGGACAGTTATTCAAATCCTTGCCATTTTGCTTTTCATTTTGTTTTGTAATGGTTCACACACTCAGCGATACAAAAACTAAGTGCATTAAGACTTTTACCTTACTGGCTTTCAACGCCCTGAAAAATGAGAGAATGGGCAGTATCCAGTGCTAGATTTCTATTTGCACAAAAGCAAAACCCAATTTAAGTTGGGAGGTGCAATTTCTCTTACCTGTCACAGCTCCTCAAGGGATCCAAATCCTGCTTCAGAGATCTGGAAAACTTCCAATGCATGTTTTCAAAGACTGAGAGAACCACAAAAGAGTGTGGCCCTAGCTCCAGGAACCACTGTGTCACACTGGGTTTTGGCCACAAGAGACAAAGATATAAACAAAAGGTACTTAGGAAAATAAATTATTTATCTATCGTAAATACTACCTGTGACTTGCAGAAGTGCTCAGGGGTTAAGTTTTACATACTATTAGGTACTACTCTTACCTTCCTCTTACAAACAACAGATTCAGATAGGGGAGGGGAAGAGATCCTGAAAGAGCTTAACCAACTTGTCCTGGATTGCTTAATAAGTCTCCGGCATCATTTGGAATAGAACTGACATTTCCTGGACTGGAGCCTTTCACTGTAGCCACAAGACTATCCTTTCTCAACACCAGCCAATGAAATGAATCATGACACAAGCGGATGAACAATCCTGCCTGCCAGATACATCCCTATGAAACAAATTGGCTGCAGCTCAGCTATTTGACCTGAGATGCTCATGTCCACCCCGCACATTTCCCCTACAAATATCGTCCATTTTCTCATGAGGCTGCAAAAATGCTAAAACTACCACGAGAGAGAAGCTAATGAAAGCCAAAGACATCAACTTGTTAGTTATAAGATTTGCTTGCCATACAGACTTACTTCAGGACAAGGGAGGAGTGATCCAAACATCCAAATTTATATGGCCTTTCCTAATATTATGGCCTGGTCTATTTTAGCATTGTGCTTGAGCAGGAAACCAGAACCCACTTAAGATCTGAGTAGGACTCAAAGGGGCCAAAAAAAAAAGGGGGGGTATCAAATGTGTCTCACTCTTTTCAAGGCACAAGTTCCACAGTCATTCCTAAACCATGGTTCTTTCTGGGTGTAAGGTCCTGACAGTGCCTCTTACATGAGGATGAGACACTAGTTTTAGGCCTTCCAAACTTCAAAAGCAGAAACATTTTTTCCAGATTTAAAATGGGGGAAAATGACTTAAAGGGAAAAAAAAGTCATAGACACCTCAATATGTTTCTGCCCAGGTCACAGTATTGGCTGTGCCTCTTCCATGGTGTGTACTTTGGGCTGATGACAGCCATTATTTGCCTACACATGTTCTTAGTTCTTGCCACACATTAGTGTGTCCTACTGATGTGCTACCCTCTGTCTGGGTCTGACAAGAGGTTTTCACTCTCAGATGTAGTTACTTCAAGAGCTCAGCTTGTGCAAGCCAAGCCAAACCAAACCAAGCCCAGGAGGCCCTTGTTCTCAACTGAGCATGCTTTCCAGTCAGTCATGTGGTAATCCAGCTTGCTCAAGGCATGTTTCTCCAGCAAACAAGGCTTTGAGTTTCTTTTGCTTCAGCTAGGTTTTGTACCTCACCTTTTTCTGCTTCTTTCCAACATGCTCCAGAATTCAGAGGACCACTTTTGGCTCTTCTGATGCCTTGGAGGTATTAAAATTAGTGCATGCAGTGATGAGAGCCTAAGTAAGGAGCAAAGATACCAATAGCTTAATGAAACTCCATTCTAAGATAGTAAAGTTACTTGGTGGGGTATTCTAATCTAGCTGCATTCTAAGGAAGAGCTGAGAGAGTTCTGGGGAAGAGAAGAGGTGGAAACATCCCTAAGAATAACAGTTTACATGACAAAGAGAATGGGATAGACAGAGAGGTAGGGAGAACACTTTGGGTCACTCAGACTTTCTAAACCTATTGCAACTGCCCACTTGGAGGTATTCTTGACTCTTTGGTGCTGTGTGTTGTTGGAAGAGCCAAAAGTGGTCCTCCAAATTCTGGAGCACATTCATCACTGGTATGTTGGGAAGAAGGAGAATAAAGTGAGGGACAGACTCTAACAGGTGAGGTGCAGAGCTTGTGACATTTCAGATGGCTTGAAGTAACATCTGGATACAGAAACAGGATATTTTGGGCAGTTTCGTTGTTGTTGTTTTGGAGTTGCTCCCACCAAATAATGCTCAGCATTCCCCCCCCCCCATTATTTTACCATACCTTTGGAACTTTTTAAAAGAACAGAATGGACTATAACTCCTCCTATGAGAAGTGATTGAAGAAAGAGGCAAAAGTGACTAGCATGAGAAATAGAAGGTGTGGGAAAGGATGCTGTTTCCATCCTCTTCCACTTTAAAGGTGAATTCATACTCAAAAGATGATCCTTGCGGTGGAGGGGGGTAGGGGACAGCATTTCTAGGCAGAGGCACCATGGGACATCTTGCTTCTGCTAGGACAGAGCAAGTCAAGAGATCACTTGCCTTTGTCTGTCCACAAAAACAAATTAAGGTTAGAGAATGCCTGCTCAGTGACACCTCTGTAGCTAAAGCACTCTGGAGATGATCCAGGAAGCCCAAAGTTACTGCTGACCCCAGGGTTCCCAATCCGCTTTGCGAGTAGCTGATGTCTCCTCTCGCCTTATGAATTATTTAATGGGTTAAAGTCTGGTCAAGGTTTTCTGTATGCAAGGCATGGTGATGCAGTGGGCAGAGAGGACAGAGGCTTGCATTAAACAAGGTTAAAATAATCTCCGGCAGCACAACTGTCTGCAGCTTTATTGACTTAAATCATACTGCTCTCTGCAGCCAACAAATCATTAAATTCATTCCATTATTTCATGGTTACAAACGGCAAAAAAAAAAAAAAAAGGGGGGGGGGGGGGTGAGGCAAATATTAAACATATTGAGAAAGGGAGAAGCAGACAGAAAAGAGCACAAGAAAGAGCCTCACACAAAGGAGAACGAATCATTGTGAAATTCTGACCTGTCACTAACTAAAGGACAACTGGCATTTAAACTCAGAAGATTGCTGATTCCCTGGAGATGCATCTATTATTTGTAACTAACTTAAAACACTATACACAACCTCCTGGTATTTGTAAGCCATGGCCTCTTTTAGAGCAGGATTCATTGGAGAGATATACCCAGGTGGTCTAAAGAAAATATTTGGCAAATGCAATCCTGTCCTGAATTTGACTGTTTAGGTTCTATTCAGTCCTATCTGCCTCTCTTCACACTCTGCTGAGAAGTGTTGGGGGTACAAAAACTCAGGTCTACAGGTTTCCATGCCTAATGCATTGGCCACTACCAGACTGGATTACTATATAGCACTCTGTGTGCAAGATTATATGTTAAAGTGAAACAAAACAAAACAGAAACAAAAGATTCAGAACTTCAGCCAGGGCTGTTATTACAATTTTTGTTGTATCTCCTCTAAGTACTGGTTATCACCGACAAATCCTTAAACATCCTAGAACTAGGACCAACTCCTCTCCAAAAGCACCTGCCAACCAATTTCATTTCTGAACCCTTTCCTCATGTCCTGAGATGCACTTGGCTTGAACATGGGACAGGGCTTTTGTTGCTGTAGCATCAAGGGCCTCATCCACACTGCAGCCGGACTGATGCAGTTTGGCATCACTTCAACAGCCATGGCTCAGTGCTATGGAATTCTACAATCTGGTGTTTTGTGAGATATTTAGCATTCTGTGTCAGAGAACTCTGGTGCTGCAACAAACTACAAATCCCATCATTCCACTGGATGGAACCATGACAGCTAAAGCAGTGTCAAACTGCATTAATTCTGCATTGTGGTGGAAGCCTAGATTATACAGCTTCCTCTCCAGGAGACTCATCTTCGCTGGCTTTGATCTGAGAACTTAATTGGTTATCTAACTTGTTTTAATTTAGAGCTGTGTTTTTCCTACTTCTTCCTGGTTGTTATTTTATCTCTTCTAAGGTTTAATTGTTATGATACACACCCTTGGCTGAAAGACACAATGGAACTAGCTTAAATAAATAACCCAACAAAAACAAGGCTACAGACAAGATTTGGGCTTGCAACTTCAGCAGCACACAGGCTGCTCTCACTGAAAAAAATGCCCTCGGGGAAGAATGCATCAAATGCAACCAGAACAAAGTACAATAGAAATAGCCATTTCAGTATCCTAGACAACACCAACTCAGCCCTGAAAATCAAGAAGAAGCCATGTGCGCCCATAGATAATTTGCCTGTGCTGCCACTAAACAAAGCACTTGAAAAGGTCCTGGTGGGAACAGTGGGGTTTGGGGGGGGGGTTATTTGGTGCAACTTTTTCCTGGTTTGGGCATCTTGGAAGAGTCCAAAACTTGCTCTCTGAAATTGGCTCTGACTGCTGCAGTTCTGCCTATGTGGCTACAAGCTGAGCAATGACCCATGATGCTTGGCCCTGATCATGCTAACCTGGTAAATACAAGGTTTAATGTTAACAGAGGCCTCTTTATAATTACTCCTCCTAACATCAGTTTTAGAAGCAAGGAGCAGATACATGCTTGTAAAGTTATGCTCTGTTACTCTGAAGAGGTGGGAGAAAGTTGCTCCTCAGAGGTGATACAGGATAAAGCAAGGTGGCATAAATAAAACCAAGCTGTGGCCTCAAAGCAAGTAGGAAAACAGTAGTTAGCAGAAGCCACAAAGATGGAAAATGTTCCAGTAGGCAGTGATACTTAGGACCAGGATGCTTGGATTCAAATCTACCACCAGACTAGCCATGACTTCACCAATCACCTGAACAGATGCAATTAAAATGTCCATCTTTCAAAAGGCAGGTAACTTGTTTTACATATCTGTATGATAAAGAGTTTCTGAAATACAAACAGGAGTAACTCAGGACTTCCTGTCCCACCATAAGTGCACTAGTTTTAAAAATGGAAGCAAACTGGTTTGGCATAATTTCTTATCACATTTCCCCCATGATAGCACTTTGGTAATCCATGGTTGCATGCTCTGTTTTCCTCACTGTCAAACATCGCTTTCGTGGAGGAAGGGGGGAATGAGCGAGTGCTGCTGAGCCAACTGCCCCCAAAAGCCGGCTGCTGTGTGAATGTGCACACAGTAGCCAGCTTAGGGAAGCTCTTGGTGGCCAAGATCGCTGCAGGCGGGAGGGGGAGAGAAGCAAAATCATGCCCATTCACACCACATGATGGCCTGAGAAGCAGAACTGTAATGGAAGGGGCCTATTGCATGAAGGCAGTAATAGAACAGCAGTGAGATTGAGAGTCTATTGACAGGTTTTGCCCTTCAATGAAAAGGTGCACTACGGTAATGAATTAAATGCAAGGAAGGGGAGAGACATGATGTCATATGATAAGTTTAAGTACTGATCAAAGATGCTGTTATCTTGTTGAAATTCTGCTTTTCTGTCCTCCTGTGATGAACCCCTAAGATCCCTTCCTCCAGGAAGAACTGTATAGTGATAAAATAGACCATCATTTCATACTGCTGCTATTTAACATACCAGCTACATCAGCACTACACCGGCAATACCCAGCAGGCTCCCTTGAGATACCCTCAAGTGTCCCCTCTTGTCCGCACAGCATCTGTTACTATTAATGCCTCCTTTCTTTCTCTAAACTAGCTAGCTTGCTTGCACTTGCTGCATTCTGGAATTGCAGCAGATTTTGCCTTTCATAGCAGAGCTTTCCCTTCTGGAATGTAACATCTCAGACAGGCGAGAAGGGGATAAAGCCAAGGAGGCAGCTTGGATTGCAGTGCTGCTCTTAAATAGCTAGGCGTTTTGTTTTAATTACAGGGTTCCCTTTTAACCAAAAACACAGCTTTATCTTAAGAGGAAATAAAACCTTTCACACCCCCTAGTTATTACAAAGATATTATAGGATTCAGGAAATATACTGGCTGAAAAAGTATGTAACAGAAAAGTCAATTTTAACAAGTCTGTGAAATAGAACCTGTGCTTGTGGGAAGCTTTTTTGGCTCCATGGTTCAGTTCATAAGTGTGTTTTTTGCATCTGTATTTGAGAGAGAGAGAGAGAGAATGAATACATTCAAGGAACACTGGTGTCTGCTGACGTTTTAAGCATATGTCTGCTTCTAAAAACTTGGAAAAACTGGTGGAACTGAAACAAGGATAATAGAGAGTAAAACATTGTCCTAGAATTACAATAAAAATGCTTTGTACATATAAACCTTTGGGAGGTTGTGAGACGGGTTTTAAAATAACCATTCCTCTAGTAGGATGCATGGTGAAAAGACTAAACTTTTCCAAAACATGGATTCGCCACACAGCTCTTCATTCCTCAGCATTCAGCTTTTCAAATAATTTAGCACCATCTGTCTACTTGCCATCTGGGTTATCAGCTGGACATTATTTAACTGGCTTGATTGGTATATACATGTCCTTCCAAGTAACCTGGCAGGATTTTAAAATAAAGAAGAAAAGAAAAGAAAAAAGATGAAGAGTATTTTTTTCTCAGTTTACATCATTGAGGATAGCAGTGGTTATCTGTTAGAAAGAATGTGTATTTTCTCATATACAAGAAGCATTATGCTTTTGTATATCAATAGCTGCTGGGGAACAAGTGCAAGAAGATACTGTTTTATTCATGTGCTGCTGTTGGGTTTCCCATAGTAAACTGGTTTGGTTGTTCATTGTAGGGACAGAATGCTGATCCAGCAGGGCTCTAATTTTTCCTCTTGTATATTTACAAAAAACTTTTAAATTTTGGGCAATCATCTATAGATGAGAGAAAAGGAATGGGACAGCACACATGCATGTGTATATGTCCTTAATTTGCCTGCTGACTTTTGGCGACACTATGAATTTCATTGCTATAGCTAGTGAAAAAGAGAGACATCCACAAATTCTCTCACTGGCACATGACACCAGTTGGAAAGGAACAAGGTTAGCCTGACTTTGCTGCCAGAGAAATGGACAGATTGAGAAAGGGAAGCTGCCACGCAGATAGGACAGTTAAGATGGACACACAGCCGTACTGGGGTCCTGATGGGCAGCACAGGAGACAGTTTTCCATTAGAAACTTCAGGGAGACCTTGGACAAGGCAGAAGCAGCAGCATCTGAGAACAAAAGAATCCCTTACAGACATAACATCTGGCATCCTTGACTGCATGAGGAGATAAAATTGCCTGCCTTTCAAGGCCTTGGATCTATGGAAGATTTCCTTCCTATAAGTCATGTTCCTGAATAGGGATCTACCTAGACTGGGAACTCCCATTGAAGGAGATGGGCAGGTTATGTCAAATCAATATGAGATCTCTCCTCTCCCTTTTGAACTCCTGGTGTAGCGGTTTGAATGTTGGATTACACCTCTGAAGATCAGGGTCCAAATTCCCACTTGGTCCAGGAAACCCACTGGGTGACCTTAGGCAAGTCACATTTGCTTAGCCCCAGAGGAAGGCAAAGGCAGATCGTTCCAAGATAACCCCATATGTTAGGTTCACCTTAGAATCACCATAGGTTGGAAATGACTTGATGGCCCACAACAAGACAGGATCTCTGACTTGCTCTGACTGTTTCTGTGAACAGAGAAACACAAAAATGCTACCTTGTGCTGTGTCAAACTATTGGTCCATTAGTATGGCTACATTGACTAACAGTGGCTCTTTAGGGTTTAAAATATGACTCTTTTTCCATCCCAACCTCCCATGGAGATGCTGGGGACTGAACTTGGGACCATTTGCATGCAAACCATTTAATGTGACATTAAGTGCGACCTGGCAAGTTGTTGTTGCTGTTGTTGTGTGCTTGCAAATCATTTCTAATTCAAGAATTCCAGTGACCCTATCATGAGGTTATAATGGAAAGATTTGCTCAGAGGTGGTTTGTCACTACTTTTCCCTGTAAAAGTTTAACAAAAGTTTAACTACCACCAAAACACTACACTATATTATTTATCATCTATACCTGAATAAAAAGAGTGACCATCTTTCCTCCTCTTTTGGCCATATACACAGAAAGGCAGCAACTGTATTTAAAATACTGTTCTAACAAGTGATGGATGTTCTTGCACAGTATCCTGGCTACGAATAATTAAAAGGCATTTAATGGTCAATTGGGCTTAATTCTGAATGTAGAGGATGCTGCGCTCCTGGGATGTGGTCGCTATGAGGAAAGAAAACTGAGGCCTATCTACATACTTACTGCACTTTGATATCACTTCAACTATCATGGCTTCATACTACAGTGTGTCGGGATTTGTAGTTTAGTGGGGGACTTTGAATTCTCTGCAACAAACCTCTCTGGCGCTTCTGACAGTGCCAGAACCATCTGTTAGAGAATTCTATGTCATATGGCTATACTCTTAAGTAACAAGAGAGAGAAATGATTGCAGCTGACAAACAAAAAGCAGCCTCTGAGAAACTTGAAGGATTTTCTGCTACTTTTGGAGAACTAATACGACTTCATGGTTAGCACAACCCAACTTGGTGTCTTCTTCCTCCACTTGTATATTTAGCAACAAGGACACCAAATTTTCCAGTACTCTGTCTTCAGAAGGAAACCAAACCTGCCATGACTGTCCTTGGAACTTCCTGTTGTTCAGCAAAATGGGAAGAACAAAATAAAACATTAAGAACTGTGGCCTGGTAAGCTAAGTGCAAGCTTGTTTTCTGCAACTGACTATTACTCCCAAGGAGAATAAAAACAAGATCATACATGCTGCTTGTATATAGTTCAGTATAGATTATATATGAACATGCAATGGGGGGGGGGGGGGATCAAGGCAGTACTTTTCAAAGGTTTTACAGAACTCTATCTTGTTGAGGAACATTTTGGGACATATTCCATACTGGACAGCCAGTTTACATGGAGTATTGGCTGGATCTGCCATTTTACATGGAGTGACTGAGCGGTCCTCTTAGTGTATATCCAACTCTCCCATTCGAAACTCAATGAGTTGGCAGGTATTTTACCTTCACAGCATACCAGTGGTGGGCATGCTTCAGATTTCAGAGGACCACTTTTGGTATTTTACACCCAGATCGAGGCCCTGGCAACCACATGCCATAACCAAAATCTGGTCTTTGCAGGGCTCAAAAAGGAGCCACAAAAAGCGGCTTCTTTTTACACCCCGCAAAGGGTGTGATAGCCGTGCCGGCATGGCTTTATGGTGCTCCTTTGGTGCTGCATCATATAGACAGAGCGGCAGAGGAGTGCCATGATGCCACACACCATGTGGGGTGACATGTGGCATCACACTGCTCTGGGGGCGGAGTTGGAGTGTGCGTCATGTGGACGCTACGCCCTGACTCTGCCCTCAAGCTGGCCTTTGAGGCTGGTCTGCACAGGGCCTTAGTTCTCAAACACGTAAGCCCTAACAAGAACATTAAAACTACTGTCACCTCATCAGCATTAAAACTAAACTTGTCACCCCTATCAACAGGTTTTGCATTTCTAGGGCTATTCATACAGGCTGATTATAAAAGTTCTTCCTGGGCACCAGTTCACACTGTGCATCTGAGGAAGTAGACCAAGTCTACAAAAGCTTACGCTCCAACTCAGTCAGTCTCAAAAGTGCTGCAAGACCCCTTTACATTCTGATCTTCCAGACTAACCTAGCTCTGCACTCAATAATATCATCTTTACATGTGAAACGCTTTGAGTCTTTACCAAAAAGTTTTATTTTATTTTTCTGTCCTGAATTGTTATCCCATGATAAAAAAGAAATTAGCCCACACTTGGCCGGTTTCCTTGGGGTAAAACGCATTGGGTGGAGCCGAGGGCAGCAAAGAGACAGTGGTTGAAAAGGAGGGGAAAGCGAAGGCTGGGGGACTGGAAAGCTGAGTGGGAAGGGAAGGGAAGGGAGGAGGGTCACCAGGAACAGCTGCAAGCCAATTAAGCCCAACTCTGCTTCACTGTCCAAAGCAGTCAGTTTAATTCAGCCTGGTGCCTCTCTTCCTTTAGCCGTCTGGTGCCTGACTGGGATTTCAGGAAAGGGGTTGTCTGACGGCCCACTTTGTTTCACAAGACAGAAATGCCATTTCCCAGCTATGATTTTCAAGGGGGAAACACACACACACAGAGGCACAAGCACACAAACTTGGCTGATTGGTACCACTTGTCTTTTCAGCAAAGAAAAGAAAACAATGCAGCTGGATGAAGGGGGAGGATTGGAAAATCGGCCAGCTTTTCATGCTGTTCTACACAGTTAGGAGCAAAAAAGGGATCCATAAGGAAGGCAACCTTGCCTTATAGCTCCTCATAGGCACTGCGTTGAAACGATTAGCATCTGACCTTTATTGCTCCATTATGTTTGCATGGACAAGACTGGAGAAACTAGGTACTTGCTGCTGCTTCTGCTTACTTCTTTCTTATCCAACTTCCATAGCTAAAAAAATAGGATACAGTTTAACCCCACAGTGTGTATGTCACCTTATCTGTACACACAGACACACTTGTCATGTGTTTAAAAGACTTTACAGGGCAGATCGCCACAATGGTCATGCTTTTCAAAGTTGGGCACCTCTGCTGTTGTTGTGTGCCATCAAGCCATTTCCAAGTTATGGCAACCTAAAGGTGAACCTATCACATGGTAAATATCACATTGTAAATATCAAAATAAAGCAGAAATTGACACCAGCTGAATTCTTCAACTGAATTCTTCAGTCCCAACAAAAGGTTTCCCTACAAGAGTTTCCAAAGACTTCCCCCTCTTCTTTAAAATCTGAAACAACTTTTCCTCTTTTATAGTTTCACATTTCTCTCGTGACCCAACTGCAAATATTATAGACTGTCAAGTGGATATCAGAGTGATGAACAACAAGCACAGCCCAGAATAGCCATCTGCCCACAAAACACCACATGTGATGTTTAAAGTGCAATGTGAGCAATACACAAAAACAAAATTATTGCTGCTTTTTAAAATTGTGCTATGGAATTGCTATTTACCCTTCCTTGCATATATCAAACAATGGGATTTCAGAGAAAACACTCAACTCTGGTGCCTTACAATCAGTTGTCGAGGTATAATAATGGAGCTGCAGGTTAAAGAAAAGGGGGGAAAAGAAGTAGGAGAATGCAGAGTCAGCCCAACCATATACAGCTCTTCCTCCAAGCTAAGGTCGAAGCTGGCAACAACAGGGCTGCTGGTAAGCCAAAGAGGAAAAATACAGCAGGCACAGCTTAATTCCAGATCTAAATGAGCTCAGCGGGGAATCTAAGCAGGCAAGTCAATTGCCAGACTATGTACCTCTTCAGCCTCATTCTGCCCCTTTGATCAGAAACATTTCTGAGTTGCAGTGATTAATGGAGTAATAGAGGAAGTCACAGGCCATCTCTTGGGGAAAAGCGAGGAGGAGAAAGAGACGGAAAAAATAATAGTTCAGCCGTGTTATGCAATTATTCTATTAACACATTTTCATATTGAAAATCACACGCAAATATCTGTGGACTGAAATCTAGAAGCAAAACAGAATTTCTTTTTTAAAAAAATCACCCAGCGGCTAAATGATTTCAAGCAACAGCAGAGGAAAAGAGACCCTCACTTTGCGACTTTTGTTAAGTCATTCGGAAACAATCATGTTCTTAAACAGGGCCACCTAGTTTGGCGAGGAGACAGGAGTTTTTTGTTCCAGAAACAAGAGGTAAAAGCTGGGTCCAAAAAGGATAATTTGGCAGGAGTCTTCCTGGGCTGAAGTGGAGGAGAAAACTACTTTGCAAGTACACTTTCCTTTCCATACTGTATGGAGCACCCCTTTGAATGAGCTATTTCTAATGTGTATTTTAGACCCTGCACTTTTTGAACACTTCTTACTATTTGCAATCACGAAAGGGGGATATTCCTAGGTTCCTAAGAGCATGTTTTCAATATACATTCAGAATGGCTTTTCATTCACAGTGTTTTTGCCTGCCCTTGTCTTAGCAGGCAAACTGTGAATCATTGCTCTGTTTCCAGAGCTGCAGATGTGCAAAAGAACCAAATGAAGTTAGTTCAGTCTTTCCCTCCCTATTCAGAGAGGGAAACAATGCCAGTTCCTGTTCACAGACACTTCTTTGTTTTCCCCCACCCACACGCTGAAATTTCTCCAAAATGCCCAGAGAGAGAAAGAAACTTTACTGTACTAAGAAAGTTATTTTGAAGTATTGCTACTGGGAAAGAGAACATTCTAGCATTTTAAAAAACGGAGAGCAATATAAGGAAAAGAAAACTTTTATCTTCTCACTTTCCCCAAGCCTACTGAGGTCACAAAGGATAGAATCACTTAATAGTTTCTTTTCTTGTGGGTTTTCTGGATCTGGTTTTTCAACTAAATATTTATACTACTAGAAAATAATGGGTTGAGAGGGATACACACATTAGAGTTATGGAATTATGCTGACTTAACTTTTAACTACATGTACATTTTTACCCATGATTAGGTATCCATTCTGAACACCTAAACTACAGACTGATGATGATGATAACAATTATTATTATTATTATTATATTTTCCCGCCTCTCACAGATGGATCGAGGCAAGATTACAACCCGATAAAACACAACAATAAAATACAATGACAATTTACAAATAGTTCCTTTGGGGAAAAAACTGATGCATAACAAAGTGCAAGACCATAATTTGGTACTCTCTTTAGCAAACCAGGATTTACAATAACCATTGTTTGTGTGTAGAATACCTTCCCAAAGGCAGTCTAACTAAGCTGGCACCTCTTTTAGATTTGCTTAGGCATTCCTCTGAGACACATTTGAAAACTGTCTCCGGATTTTAAAAGAGTTGTTATTTTAAATACTGGTAAAGATAACTTCCCACTCTTTTCTTTTATTTGGACTGAACGTTTGGTGTTAAGCTTTGCTTGTTTTAATATATATATTTTTATTGCTGCTGTTGTATAATACAATGGAAGCTGTATTACAAAAACTTCCCTAGAATAAATGATGAAGAAAGACAGCTTATCAATGCATTAAATAATGCCACACACACATTTGTGTTTCTGATGGAAATCAAGAGGTTGGCAGGGAAGGGAAGTAGGAGAATTTACTAGCCATTCACATAGGATTTCTCTATATTGGCCTTCTTGTTTTCAAACAAATAATGTTAAAAGAAAAATTCAGTGTGTAAAAATACAAAGTCAAAAAAGGGCCTCCAGATTGAATTCTGCTCTGAATTATTCAAATGCCCTTTATTTTTTGCACCAGTTTCATGAGCAGCAGTAAGTAGTGAGAGAAGTTACAGGGCTACAATGCTTAAAAAGAAAAGCTGGTTACATGTTTGTCTCAGTTCCCCCACCTTTATGTCAACTGATGCTACTGTGCTAATTGAAAGTGAACCCTTTTGTACTTTGAACAACTTGTGAAGACAGAGTGGTTGGAAAGAGAATCTATAACTATTTAATGAAAAGTCCCCCTTTGAATTTATAACAGGGATGAGTAGGGAAAACCCAAGCCCTGTTAAATAGTTTTGCTTGCAGAAACACACACAAGAGCAGAAATGATCATTCAAGAGTTTCTTTTCACATCTGTGGACAGGTCAAACTCTTGGACCAGACTTATGGCTTCCTATCATTTCAATTCATTGCCGGCATCTTTTTATTTGTCTGTCTCAAAAGGCACTTAATTAGCTGAAGGGCTTTCTGCTTTCGCTTCAAAAGCTTCCCACTCACTCCCCTCCAAGGCTAATCTTCAGCAATTGTGCCACCCCTACCAGGAGGCTTTGAAATTATATATAGGTTCCCCCCCCCCTCCACTGTGATGTAAAGAAAAAAAGAAAATGTTTCTACAAAACAACAACAACCCTCAGACCAACAGAATGTGGAAGAAAAAGCCCCCGCACACTCACAAGATCAAGAATGCATCTCTGGATTGTGCATTTCCTCCAGTCATGCAGAAACTCTAAGACCGTGGTTAACTGCAACGCCTGACTTGCTAACCCTTTGTAGAACATACTCAGGTACATGCCAGCCAGGGCACTGGTTATGCTTTTTGGAGCATTGCTGGACTTCCCTCGCTTCCCGAACATGTCCTTTTCCAGGCAGAACAGAAAACAAATTTGTATTTGAAATACTCTGGAAATAGAACTAAACATCCCATCACTGAACAAAATAACCAAATGCTTTCCTACGTGCATCACAGAGCTTGTAGGAATTACTTTTCTGAAACACAATCCTCAATATTTCCCGATTGGCCAAGTCCAAAAAACTATGGATGCCGGCCATGAAAGCCTTCGACTTCCCATTGGCTTTGTTTTATGGGTTTTACCTACCCTCACCCCCACTACTACGCCATAGTGCCTCTTAATACGTTTCACTCAAAGGCTTGCATTATACAGTATATATCCTCTAGGGCTCAGCTTTGCACTGTGGTGAAATGCAAACCCAGAGTGGCCAGATCAATATCTGTCAATGTGTAACAATAAAGGCATTGAGCATCAGATGAAAAAAGATTAGGCACTATCAGGTCTACCAATTGTCCAGGCAGTATGGGATTTTACGACCTGTCTGGAGGGCTTCAGAGATCTAAGATGAACGTGTTAGGTACAAAAGCACACAGAGCCACAAGAAGCTTACTCACTGGAATGCAAACTCATCTTTTTAAAATGTGCTTTAAAAGCCACAAGAAGCAGGCACCCTCCCCCTGTCCACCTTCAGGAGCTGCTCCTTTCTCCATGTTCCTGGGCCAGGTACAAACAACCCAATTTACACCTATTGTTCTTTCCTCCTATGGCTTATCTGCAGATTGCTTATCTATCAGCTCTCTTATGCATCCTCTCCCCCATCCCAATGGTTTAGGTGTGGCTTGAGGGAGAGAGAAAAAAGAGATACTCTGAGCTACTTTTGCAAAACAACACTGCAAAAGAGGAAAGTGAAAACTTTAAACCCAAGAGCTCTTTGAAACATCCTTTCTGAAAATGAAAGTAGGGAATACTCTTTAATCCCTGAACATGCACAAATGGCCTCCTTTCTCAGAATCTGTGTTACAAATGATCTCTCTTGACCAGATGCCAATTCCATCTCTATATTTTATTATCTAAAAATTGTTACTATGGATCAGGCATGTACTCCAGTCAATCTGGTCTAATAATGGCCACACTGATGGACCAGGCCCAACAAAACCCAGGTTCAAATATTTCCATCTTAGCCCTGAAGCTCACTGCAATCCAGGATTAGAAAAAAGGAAAACCTCCTCCCCCCCCAAAAAAAACTGTTTTTTTAAAAAAAATCAGGGAAGATAGATAGATATTTTAAATTAATGCGTAAGACTACATCAGTATAGGCCTAAATCAAAAAATTAAGCATCAAAATGCAGCTCAGATATTATGGCCACTAGTTTAAATAATAATTGTTCTTAAAAATTGCTCCGGTTGAACTCATGTTAATTGAAGGATTTGTTTCTGAATGGCGTTTCTTGCATTTTAAAAGAAGGGGATTCAAAAGAAGCAAATGACACAGGACACTGGTCTGAAAATGAACAACTGCCAACAAACTGTTAAAGTCAAAACGTTTAACTTCAAACATTCACTTCTGTTTCAGCATGTTGGGAAATCGTAATAACAGCCAGACATTAAAAGATATATAAATATGAATAATATATTTTAAAAACTAGGAGGTTTTTTTTAAGTAACTAGGTTCAAACCAACGTGGTTTACTTTACATGCAAATACACAAACAGAACACTCAAGAAAGCCAACCACATTATTGCAACTCCAACCTGCTTTAAACCTTATTCTGTTATGTCCCTTTAAGTCAACTCTGACTCATGGCATCTCTGTTCTAGGGATTTATTCCATAATAGTTTGGATCTGGATCTGTTGGATTTGTTCCAACGTGTTTTGCCACTGCCTTCTTTCTAAGGCTGAGAGATTGTGACTTGCCGAAGGTCACCTAGTAAGTTTCCGTAAACAGATTCAAACCCTGATCCAGCTCTCAAACCACTACACCCTGATGGCTCTCTTAGCCAAACTATTTCACAGGACTGCTGTGAAAATAAAATCGGGAGAACCTTGAATTCCTATCCTTGGGTTCCTGGAGGAAGGATGTGAAATGAATGCAAAACATTCATCGCATGCCAAGAAGTCATGAGGTAGTGATACAATATTATGTTACCTTTTGGATTACAGAAAGAATGTGCAAGAGAATTATGGCATCTTTGGAATATCTGTTTTACATGCAAGTACAGAAGCAGAACACTCAAGAGAGCCAACCGTATTATTGCAATTCTCATAGCTCTCACTCTCTCCAAATTATATTTGTTCCAAAACACTTTCTTTCCCTTCCCATTAGCTGTAGGGCATTGCCTTCTGAGTCCAGAGAGAGACTGCAGGCTATTAGTGGTCAATATCGCAACAAATAAAGGAGCGATGATTGCTTCAGTCATGTTCCTAATTTCTAATCAGTTGCTCAGTGATAGGTCCGCTGGCAGTAATAAAGAGAGAACGCTTCTCTAGGCATTTGTAGGTCCTCCAGTGCAA
Source organism: Sceloporus undulatus (assembly GCF_019175285.1). Classification (NCBI taxonomy): domain Eukaryota; kingdom Metazoa; phylum Chordata; class Lepidosauria; order Squamata; family Phrynosomatidae; genus Sceloporus; species Sceloporus undulatus. The sequence goes on along the minus strand of NC_056528.1, from coordinate 35,985,701 downwards.
TTCTATGGCCAACTTCTGCTGGAGGAATCATGCTAGAGGACCTACAAATGCCCATTTGCAGATAGGGCCGCAGCAAATCTGTGAACAATCAAATCCGTGAATGTTTAAGCTGCAAATGTGGAAGGACCGCTATATGTCCTTTTTGAATTAGGAGCACCATAACTCTTGTTTTTCTAATGAGTTCTGAAGGCTTAGAAGGTGACAGTAATGATAACCTCAGATATGGAGTCATTTAATCTACAAATGTCAGCTCCACCCTACTTTAAAATAGCAAATTATATGGAAGATTTGTGTGTGCATGTATATTTAATTAAGATACCACGTTTGGGGTATCATTCCTTGTTTCAGAAACAATCCCCTCAACTTCTTTTACAGAAGCAAGACTTGTTTGTAGATTCTTTTTGGGGAACACACACATCATCAATCATTTCATCTGTCTGGAATACAGCTTCACTAGAGACCATTCTTCTTAAAACCCTAATAAAAAAATCCACACCAGTTTAAGATTAATTAGCTGATTATTCCATGCAATTAATCAATTGACGCTCCAATCCTTCACTCATAAAGAAGAGAGCTACTACAATATGAAAGAAAACTTGATGAGCAATACTGGAATTGTGATAATCCATTTATGTCTCTACGGGTTGTTCCTAGGTTTGCACTCAGAATCCACGTTTTGTGATAAAAGCCATTAAGCCCTTAAAAAGAAATGCCCTGATCCTCTACTCACTTGTTATTCAGAGACGGCTTAACAAGCTATATAAAATCCAGAGCAGAGCTGTCATTTAGTACATAATTAATGTTCTAAGTCCTCCCTAGTAAAACCAGCCAGGCATCATGAGCTTACCTAACTGATTTGGAAATGTGAAATTCTTCTTCGTGGCCGCTGTATCTTTGCTCATATTTATTGACACAATAGACTTGGATTCTTATGACTTGTAAGTACAAAAGGTTCTTGTGCTCCCAGCTGGGTAGTTGCAGGTACACACTTAAAAACAGGCAAACAGTCCAAAGAGAAAATAAGGCCTACGTAGAAGAATTTCTTTGGTTTTTAAATCACAGTTGCAAGCATGACTATACCTGCAATTCAGACATCAGGCTTCTTTCTAATGTGAGAATGTCCCCTTTTTTTGCTCTCAAGGCATGACACTATTATTGCCAGGCTCAGCTTAAACAAACATAACACTGTGCCTTTGTACATACTCAGAAAACACTGTTTTTGAAGTACACTTTGTGTGTCTGAGACAGACAGAAAAGAATACACTTTTGAGTACTTCGTGTACCTTCTTCAGTTGAATGTCTACCTGGTATATACCCAGTACTAGGGCTTGTTTGGCAATTAAACTATCTGGCTAGTTCATGTTGGTTGGGAAGCATATTCCACAGTTTTGTTAGCATTAAATGAATACAGAAACAAATGAGACATTATGTTTAATGGAAATGCAAGCATTTTCTCTCACACAAGATTTCCATTTCTTTGTTCCCAAATCTTCACCATAGATGTCGATTTTGCTCAACAGCTGCTATGTAGCGCTCTTCTCTAATCAACTGGTCACAGGAGAGCTCCTTGTAAGATGCTTCCAGGAGCTAGTTTGCCAGTGGCAATCCTTTGTTTTATTACCCGAAATGCAACCAGATCCCCACACAATAGAGGATGAAGGTATCTGTCAAAAGCGGGCCATTCTGGAAGAATGGTTGCAATAACTATTTCAAGTATTCCTTGTCTCTATTCAAAATGTTTTCATCAGAAGGACTTACTTAGATCCACACTTTCAGCCAATGTTAAGGTTCAAGTAGGAACAGAAAATGATTTTGGGACAATATATTTGAAAGATTCCCCTCCCATATGAACATGTCTTTAGTTTACGGTCCTCTAAAGAACAAAAAGCTACCTATGCGGTAGCAGCAAAACATACACCTACCTGCCGAGCGGGTGATGGCAATGGAGAAGGCTGCACATGCCGTTGCATTCGAGATGGTTGCATCAGCTGTCGCAGCTGCTGCTGAATGAACTGACTGTTGTTAACTTGCTGGGACTGCTGTGAAGTTGCAGCTTGCTGTTGTTGCTGTTGCTGGAGATAGTGAATGAGTGATTGCTGCCCAGAGCTTGTAGCCATAGGTGACATCTTCTGAGGAGCTGTAGGGTCAGAGCTGAAATGGGACAGTGGCTTGGTGTTATTGAAAGAAAACTGGTCTTGAGCAACAGGGCCTTCGTTCACCAAGCTTGGCTGCATGCTGTTGGAGGACTGCTGCATGATCATGTTCATGTTTTTGGACTGGGTTGCCGACACAGATTTGAAAAGAGAGTTCTGCATGCTTGTTGGGTTACTGGTGGGAGTGATGTTTGGAATTAAAGTATTCTGAGGGCTAAAGGGCTGCTGATGCAGAGCAGGGCTTGAAAGTTTCTCTGGGCGGTAGGGTGGAGAAGGCCCAGTATTTGTAGACACCAGGTTGTTTTGTGGACTTTTGTTTGGAATGTTGGCAGCAGAGATGTTGGGAAGGATGGGATTTGGAGGGCTGAATGGCTGCTGGTTGAGAACTGGACTGGAAAGTTTTTCAGACCCAAAAGGAGGAGATGGGCCACTGGACGGATTGCTGTTGGATGTTATGCTTGAGAGCAAGGAGTTCTGAGGACTTTGAATGTTGCTTCCTGATAAGCTGTTGTTGCTCATACTGGACACCAGGATGTTTTGGGGGCTGAAGGGCTGGTGGTGAGGGGAAGATCCTTGCCGGTATGGAGGAGAGAGGCCTTGTGAAGATATGGTCGGCCAACTAGGACCTTGGTGTTTGGTCGTTGGGACTTGTTTGCTTGCTGCCAAGTGTTTTAGCTGCTGTGCATGCCAATTAGGGCCCGTCATGTTGGGCAAAGGTACAGGGAGCATAGACTGAGCTTGGCTCTTGTTTGGGGCGTTTGAAGAAATGGGCGAAGCAACAGTTTTATTTTGGGATGGAACTGGATAGTTTGCTCCAGCTGAAGAAGGTCTCATTTGAGGTGAGCCACCACTGGTAGGATTGCACCCTGGAGAAAAGTCTTTGTTAGGCATGTGGTTATCCATGTGTGGGGTCTGGGGAGAAGACTTTGAAGTGCTGTTTATTGTTGGTTGTGGGTGGCCAAGACTGCCAAGGGGTTCCTCAGTTTTGCTTCCCAAGATTTTTTCAAGGTCCAACTCATTGGGCGATGGATCAGGCATTTTTGTCAGCTCTTCCAACAGATCTTGCAGCTCCTGGTCCACAGAATGTATGTTGCTTCCTTTCTCATCATAATGGCCACCTACAGGTCCCTTCTGTGCTACTTCAGTGTTAGGTGGTACTGAAAATGGCGATCCCATGGCACTGCCATTCATGTGATTATTTTCAAGGAGCATTCCATGCCCTGCCACTCCCATGGAAGATGCACCATGATTGGTAGAAAATGGAGAGTGCTGCATATCTGCGCATGAAACAGGATTGGTCCCTTGTCCCATAGAAAGAGTGACATCATCAAGACAAAGTCTCTTATTGTCGCTTGGGAAGATGGCATCATGCATGGCATTGGCGGCTAGGGAACTGTCATCTTCCAGCTTTCGCTTAATGGATCCCTGTAACTGCAAGAAAAAAAGGAGGGTTATTGAGTAGGCAGGGAGCTTTACACCTGCAAAGCAAACTTAGGAAATTTTACAAGCACAAAAGAGGCACAGTTCCATCATGCCTAGGTGCAAAAAGCAGATGAAAGGCCCTCCATCCATCCCAACTGCCAGTAGTACAGTACTAGCATTATCTGGAGCTAATCCCCTCCTCTATTGCCATTCCCTTTTCCTTATGTGTCCTATCTTATTTAGATTGTAAGACTGAAGGCAGGGAACTGTCAAATTGACCATTTGTAAGCCGCTCTGAGAGCCTCTGTAGCTGAAGAGCAGGACAGAAATACTCTCAATAAATAAATACATAAGAATTGGAGATGGAAGATTCAGTCTTACCACAAGCTACAAAAGGTTGCTTTTTTGGACTGTAGCTCCCAGAATTCCCCCATCCAGTCTGGGCTATGGGAACTGTTGTCTAAAAAAGTAGGGAACTTCTGAAGTTTCAGACTTACTTTCAAACACACCCCACATTGGCTGTTAACAAACCTCTTGCTTTATTAACCTCCCCACACCATCCTTGACTCTGCAGTGAGGCTGAAGACAAAAGATGTGCAGCTGCATTTGCTCACATTTATTTTATGCTTACCCAATGTTCCTGCATCTACTGCGTATCTATCAAAATGTTAGAAACGTACTCAAAATCCCATAGCTATCTAAAATAGCTATCAAATTGTTATAGACTATAAGGTGCTTGAATCAGGGACTTTCTTTTGTTGTTTATGCTAGAAAGCCCTGTATGTATAACTCTCTGATACTTGTAAGAAGAATTAACTGTCCATTTTCAGTCTCATGAACAGAATATTTCAGAGCTTGGTACTGTTTCAATTATGGCAGCATGCTCTCTGCTCCTAGTGAACAAGCCAGTATCTATTCTATAGAAATGAATTTTTCATCCAAACAATAGAAGGTTTGAATGGAATCACGGACTAAAACTCACAGAGCATAGCCAACAAGGGGTATTAAGTTCATAACTGAGACAGCTCAGCCATTTTACATTCCTTGCAGGCAGTGCATTTGAAATCATCTGCATACTTTCTAAACCAAGCACAACAAAATAGTTTCAGCTATCTAAACATACTATAATCTTTCAAGCTACCTAACCACAGATGTTTCAGACTGTACATCTGACAGCTAAAATCTTAATTTGTGCTAGTAATCCATGCCACTCAACCTGTTGTTCTTTTTTTCCAGGGTTGTAAACACTTTTGTAATGTTAAAAAAAGCCTTTAAAAAGTATTAGCATTCAATAAAATAGAATGATTCTTAAAAACAGGGTATTGTAGGAATGCAGAAATCATAGCAAGAGGAAATGTTACATTTTCTGCAGTCTCTAAAGGCTGTGAAAACCGAGGACAATCGCTCTCTCATGGCACTTGAGATGGCTTGCCACTCTCTTCAAAATGCAATTAGCTGTGGCCCTCCATGTTAATAACCATGACCTGGGTGCCAACAGGATTAAATCAGTCATTAAAGCTGCTGCTTTGAGTTAAGGGCATTAACAAATTATGTTCTTATTTATCAAGAGGGAAATAGTGCCTTTGGAAATTGTCTAAACACTGACCATCAGTTTATCAAGAAGGAAGTATAGTCAACATGCTTCGGATTACTTGGGATGGTATTATGGAGACATCTAAAACTATAATTTCCAAAGTACTTCAAACGTTTTTTCCATCTTTAGCACATGTACGTTCTAATAAACCTGTCTGTTAGAAAAAAGTTTAGCATATTAATTATACCGAATAAAAGAAATCACGGCATGAAGCACTACATCAACCTTACTCCCCAACTTTCAGTTCTCCCAGCTCTATTGCATAACTAAAAGTCTGAACCTGAAACTAAAAGTCTGAACCTGAAATATATCATTTGCAATATCACAGATATCAAGAGTTGCATATTTCACATTCCACTGCTTCAATTACATAAATGCAGGAACACAATTTAACTTGCCATACTGTGCATCTAACATCTTAGTGCGCCAGTTTATACCCAGAGGCATGACCTTTTCATTTCTTTATTTGCTTGCTTAAATTGTACCCTACTTTTCTCCAATATGAGATCTAAGGCAGTTTATAGGAGAGATTAAAATAAAGTAAACAAATAAAACAAAAAAATCTGTTCAGCCTCCGCTAGCTTCTTTCTTTGCAGTATTCCACCAAATGGCAAAGAAGACTCAGATAGAGAAGTGTAGTGGGTTGTGTAGACCTACAGCCAGAGTCTCTTTTCTTCTGCAAAGTGAGGAAGAAACTATTGTTGCACTTGTGCCTCACTTCACAGGTTTTTTGATTCTGCTGCTAGGCAAGCCTGATGCCACAAAACTGCTCTTTCCTAGATGAGGGAAAACAGGCACATGTGTCCTCTTCTACAGATTCAAGGAGGACAGGTTCTGCTTGCCTAAGGCGATGGTGGACACCAAGTCCAGATTGCTCACTTCCAAGACCATCGCTCTATCCAGTGACAGAGCTTCCAGAATATCACAGCACAGCTATTTTGAAAGCCCACATTTGACGTTAGGCCAGGGATGGGGAACATGGGGCTTTCCAGATGTTGTTGGACGACAGCTCTGAATGCCTCTTAGGGTTCATAGGAGCTATACTCCAACTGCATCTGCAGAGCCACATGCTCCTCAACAGTGAACCAAAGAGAAAGTTTTTGGACAAAACCAACTGCACTCTATTCCAGCAGTGTATGCACTTACACTTGATAAGACATCCCAGAGTGTGGGGGACACATAGCAGTGTGGACAGATAAAAAGCAATACTTTAATGCTTCAAAGTATAGGTGGAGAGCATCTCCTGATTTCTACAATTTTTATGTCTCTGTGGAAAGCTAACCATAATGCGGCTGCACTTCAAGTCTCACTATTCCTCTTTTCCGAAAGAGTTACCCCCCTCCCCAGAAAAAAATAAGAAAAAGAGGAGCAGGGGAGGAGAGGATGGAAGACAGACAGGGAGACAGAGAATGGAATAGAAAGAAGCAAAGCTGGCTGGCAATTTTTTTGTCACATAAGAGGCAGAAAATCATCCTTCAAATCTATCCAACGAGAAGATGTAGTAGCACAGGCTACTGTTAGGCAAGGAACTATTGCACTTCAGGGGTAGGCAAACTTCAAATACCAATGCATAACTGCTGTCAACTACTCACTTCCAAAGACACTCTAGGAACAGCGCAGATAAAGAAATTCCTCTTGTGTATTGTTGTATTTATGCCTCTGTATGGGCATATAATTCCAAAGTGGACCGAAGTAAGAAACAGCATTTTCAAAGTTGTCTTTTGAAAATAGCCTTGATTATTTAAGGCTCTGAGATTAGTTTAGTTTCTTTTGCGAAGGGACTTTCTGGTGGGTGGGTTTCTTAAAAAGAAAATTGGGATAGGAGTTACCTTCCCCTATCCTTACACTTTCTCACCAATTTCTTGTGGATCTCAGCCTGCAGTATTGTTCCATCTTTGTCTAACCATGTATCAATCCAAAAAACATATTGTGTTTGAAAACTCAACCATACCCTTTCCTCCAAACCTCATCATCCACTCCTGTGTTGTCTGAAAAGGAGGAAGGGAGGAATCAAGATGGTGCTGTGAACATTTTTATTGCTTTATGTATTAGTACTGAAAGCCAGTGTGGTGTAATAGTTTGAACATTGCACTCTGGAGACCAGGTGTAGAGAGTTCTTGTAGCATCTTTGAGACTAACTGAAAGAAAGAAGATGGCAGCATGAGCTTTCATGGAGACTAAGGTTCAAATCCCTATTTGACCATGGAAATCCACCAGATGACCTTGGGCAAGTCACATTCTCTCAGCCTCAGAGGAAGGCAATGGCAAGAACCTTGTGCCAACAACAAATGTGTTTGTATGACACTGTCAACAAAAGGAATATTCACAGAGGTTCTTCCCCTCTCCCTCTTAACAAGCAATGCCTAATCAGATCTGCCTTTCAAGATCACAACCTGCCTGTCAGCATCACTTCAGTCTGGGCTGACATGACAGCAAGATGAGGTCTACCGTTGGAAAGCCCACAGCAGGCTGGTTGACGGTGCTAAAAACATTCCCTCCTCAGTATCTGACAGGATGATCACCACCTCTCTTCCTGCATGAGCTTGTAACTATGCAGAACACTGCATCTTTCAAAACTTCTAATGATGGATGCCTTCTTAAATTATGACCGTAGGCTGTGTCACTTCCTCCAGTCTAATTCACATCCTGCCTTGCATAACCTCTACAAAAAGACAGCAGCTCGGCATGCAATCCCAGATGGAAAGGCCTCCAAGCTACATGACACATGAGCAGAAAAGAAGTGAGTTGTTGCAGAATATATCAGCAACCCCAGCAGCGGCAAGCCAGCAAGAGAACCTTCGAATTTCAAATGTGTTTTCTAGTATTTGGGCGCCTCATGCCTCCGGGTGAGAGCTTATCTCCCCCCCCCCCCCGCCCAGTAGATACTGCAAAGATTCTGATAGAGATTAATGTATTCAGCACGTTTGTGTACTTGAAAGAAATGCAAGAACCAGTAAGCAGAGTGGCATATTTTCACTGATTTACTGCTTCTGGAAGTGGGACCAAAAATCCACCTGTGTTCATCCTTAAAGTACAGCATAGGACACTTTTAATTTTCACTCATCATCATCATCATCATCATCATCATCATCATCATCATCATCATCATCATCATCATCATCATCATCTGCCTATAATGCATCTGAGCTGAGCATTGTCCTTCCTTCCTTCCTTTTATCATTCCCCCTTCTCCAAGAAGAAAGCAGCATAGTGTAGTGGTTTGAATGTTGGACTAGGACACTGGGGAGACCAGGTTCGAATTCCTACTAAACCATCGAACCCACAGGTGATCCTGGGAAAGTCACACTCTTAGCTCAGAGGAGAAGCAAGAGCAATCCCTATATGAAAACTTTTGCCAAGAAAACCCCATGATAGGTTCCCTTCAGGGGCCAGCTTAAGTCAGAAACATCTTGAAGGCACATAACAACAAACCTCCAATAAAAGTAACACAGCAGGGGTGGAATACTGCAACCTCCAGAGGGCGTTGGGACTGCAACCCTAGTATCCTCCCACCTGGTGACGGCTAGGGAAGCTGAAGCTGCAGTCCCACAACAAATGGAAGCCCCATTACTTCCACCTCTTTTGTTGTGGTTCTATGGCCTGTTACAGACAGGCCCAAAAATAAAGCTGGCTCGGTCCAGTGGAAGGTAAGGTTTTCAATGATGCATGCGTCCTAAGAGTCCAGAAGTTGCACCAAAGCCACACTCCAGCCCTAAGGACTGGAGCGTGGCTTTGGTGTGGCTTCTGGACTCTTAGAACGCATGCATCATTGAAACACCATACCTCCACTGTGACTCGAAGCAGCTTTATTTTGGCTGTCTGTAACAGGCCTATGTGTCTCCACGTTGACTTCAACTTAGGGTTAGCCTCTCATAGGGTTTGCTTTTTTTGGCAACAGTTATTCAGAGGAGATTTGACATTGCCTTTCGGTAATGATAAGAATATCATTTGCCCAAAATCATGTGGTGGCCTTCCATGGCTGAGTGGGAATTTAGTCCTTGTCTCCTGGAGTCCCAATCCAACACTCAAAACACTACACCACTCTAGCATTTTCGCCTCTGCTGTAGATCAACTCATCTTCCCAAATGGCACAATTTTGGTTCCAATCCACATAGCAAAAAATGAACAGCCTAGTTCTTCAGCAAGGCAGAATAAACCACACAATCCACTCAGCAGATATATCCCACAATGGAGACAACAAGCCATGCATTTATAAAAAAAGAATATTGTGACTTTTAAGATGTCTATGAACCCCAAAATTTATCCTTTCATTTACCAACTCAATAGGAAAAGTAATATTATAAAGAAACGCGTATGTCATCTAAACCAGTGGTTCTTATGCTATCCGATGGGGGAGACTGGCAAGGTTTTTCTCCCAAATTGACTACAACTGTCTCTTTCTTTCCTGGAAACTCAATGCAGACTGGCAGCTGATGTATCATTGATGGGTATCAGTCCACTCAGTACTTGGAAGGCTGAACATCCAAGATCATCTGCTCTACCTCAAACCAGATGCATAGGTTCATTGGTGATGGCCATCTATCATGCCACACCTCAGCAGATCTGCCAGCAGGGCTTTGACTCTGGTTATTAAACAGAATCTTGTGCAGCAAAATCTGCCTTTGACAAATATGTTTCTAAAGAACCAGACAATACTGTTTCCTCTCTATGCCATTCTGGTAGCAAAAGATGCCTCTTAATTAGTCATCCAATGTCTTAACAGCAGCCACACTGGGCATATTGTTTGCTTGTAACTTTCACATTTCATTTACTGACAAGTGTTATTAGCTTGACAGCTGAAGAAAGAAGAAGTGCTTCCCCCCCAATTTTTTTCCTCCCATTTTCTCTTAGCTGCAAAGCACAATTCTTTCGTTTCTGGCTATAAATCAAGATCAATCTCCAACTCAATGCTTTTCCATCACCACTGCCTCACTTTACCTCTTCTCTAATGCTTGTAGTATCATTTTATGTCACTTTCTTTTATAGACCATTAATTTCAAAGTCCTCTGGCACCCTTTACAGTAATTTCTCAGACTACATTAATTTCTTGTGATGGCACAAGAATGGTGAATAGTAGGTATCCTCCACTGAGAAATACAGGGGTAGGTTTTGATTTTACACAGACATAACACATTAAATGGGATTTGTAAAATCTAAATTATCTCCTTTTGGGTAATCTTTCTTAATTCGTTTGTAAGCACTAAGGGTGTTTCAAGTCTTCACAAAAAGCATGAGGTTGAAATTTGATGCAATCATTCGCTCCAAGTCCACAATTCATATTCTGCCTTCATATAATGTGCCACGCTGGTTCATATGGGAAAAGGGAGGGAAATCCTGAACTGTGGATGAGTGTGAAGGTACAACACAGAGGTATGAAATCCAACACTAGTTGGGGCCCCTTTGTCAAAGGTTGATTTCCATGCTTTGATTTTGCTCATTCAAGCATGACATAGGAAAACTCCCATGAGCGCCAACGTCTAAGAGCTTGATAAAGGAGAAACTGGTCCACCTACTTAGTTCTGTACACACACAGAAAGCATTGATATGATCGCAAACAAAGTGGATATGGTGGTCAGACAAAACCTATCTTTTGCAAGAAGGCCAAGACTACAAAGAAGATTGTAAGAAAATCTTTGGTCATTCTGCTCAAAGTTTACATTTTATCACTGTGAACCATATTTTAAAAACAACAAAAGCAAAAAAACCCAACCAAATAAGGTCTGTTCAAGGATTTTCCAATTCCAGCCAGACGCCTCCAGGAAGCCCATAGCAAGCAGGACATGAATGCAATGAAGCCTCTCTTGCTCTTGAACTTTGAAGCTAACCTAGGAACTGTTATCAAGCTAGCTTGGTTCCAGTTATTTAATGGTACAGTATTCAGATCAATCCACCATGAATATAATCCCCATTAAAAGATGTCTGAGTCCATGGCCATTGGGAACAAGTTCCATCCAATGAAGGTATAAAGGTAATACTTAATAGAAGTACTTTTTTAGTGTTTAAAATCTTCAGAGTAACTTGCATCTCTGTTTTAATGAACTTGAGTATATTTTCCTCTAAAAAGCTGGTGTTGGAGGATTCAACATCCTGGATCCATGAGTGCTAGAAGCAGAGAGCCCAACTGCGCCTAAGTTTTCTGCCAGACGTTGGTGTCTTTAACACAGGGTTTTTGGCACTTTGATAGAGAGAACAAAGCATTCTTGGATCTTGGCCTGGAATAGACACACTTGTGTCTATGGAAAAAAAACACAGCTCTAACCTTGATTGCTCTTGGAAAGTCAATGCTGTGTGACCTTATGGTGGATTATTTTGCAGCCTTCTGACAGTTCATTATTGTGAAATTCAAACCCCATCAAGTCAACAAGAGTCTCTTGGATAGCTTAGGGGGGGGGGGCTTTGAACAGCAAATACACACATGTCCTAGGAATAGGATTTAATAATAATAATAAGATTTATTTATATGCCGCTCAATCACTGGGAATCTGGGCGGCTTACAACAGAGGGGATAATAGACGGTTCCCTGACCTCAGGCTTACAATCTAAAAAGACACGACACAAAAGGAGAAGAGAATGGTGAGGAGGGGAGGGGATCAGGTCCAGCATTCTTCTCTCCCTCTGAGGCCTGGACCAAGGCGGATGGAATGGAGGGAGGGCTCTTTTTCTTAATCGAGGCCGGGCCCGATGGTGTTGGGCCTGTCCTTTCACTCCCTCTAAGGCCAGAAGGTGACAGTTGGAAGGAGGGAGGGGAGGGCTCTTCCTCTTCAAGCCTGATGGCGTTGGGCCTGTCCTTTCACCCCCTCTAAGGCCAGAAGATGACAGTTGGAAGGAGGGAGGGGAGGGCTCTTCCTCTTCAGGCCCGATGGCGTTGGGCCTGTCCTTTCACTCTTTCCCAGGCCATAGGAAAACCCATCACTGTATCCCAGGTAACATCTCATCTCTCTCTCTCTCTCTCTCTCTCTCTCTCTCTCTCTATATATATATATATATATATAGTATAAACTGCACACCTTGATTTATAGGGGGCACTGACACTGTACAAATAATGCAGTTTGTCACCACCTTAAAAGTTATAGCTCTATCCTATGAAATCCTGGGGTCTGTACAAGGTCTTTAGCCTTCTCTGCCAAAGAGTGCTGGTGCCTTACAAAACTACAAATCCTAGAGTCCTGTAGGATGGAGCTGTGGCAGTTAAAGTGCTTTCAAACTGCATTATTTCTATACAGTGTTGATGTACCCATAGACCTCTTCCACTGTCAATCTTAAGTATGATGCTTTGACGCATACCAGGTAAAGCCAGAAACATCCAATTCCAGGACTTTCATCATAATAGCAGTCTTGACTTGGCAAATAACATTGGAAAGATTCCTCACAGCAAAGTTACAATGGGGGCTCGTAAAAAAAGGGCATGCTCTCCGGGGTGGGGGGGTGGTGAGGGTCTCAGTGTGCAAATAAACTGAAGAACATGAAGCAAAACAATTACCCTGGTGACCAACAGTATGAAAATTCGGGAGAGAAAAAGGGATAAACTGCAAAGCAAACATGTTTTCTGTTTTAAAGAACAACAGCTTTAAGATGGTTAAAACAGAGAAGTAGCAGGCGGAGAAAGAATCAAGCATCCATTCTCCACTCCTAGCTGCTTCCTCCCTCTTTCACTGCTCTTTAAAAAGAAAAACCACTGGGGCAATCTTGCATTATTTTCTCTGTAATGTGTGGACTCTGCACGGTGTAGTAGTTTGAGTGCTAGACTACAACTCTGGAGATTAGGGTTCTATTCCCCACTCAACCATGAAACCCATTGGGTTACCATGGACAAGTCACACAACGCCTCAGAAAATCCTGTGATATGGCACTTGAAGGCACACAACAACAACAACAACAACATGTATGACAAGTTACTGGGACCAAAACTGAAAAGTTATCCATTAGGGAAAACTCATCTTTTTGCTTGAAAGCTATTTTAGTCATTTACAGAGGCAAGGGGTTTGCTGCTATTCCAGAGTCCTGTTTCCTCACACTCCACCAAAAGCAAAGCTAAATAAATAAATGTAGTGTCACTCGACTTTTCCCTGCTTCTAATTTTAGGTCTAAGATGCCAATCTTGTCAGAACATCTTTCTTTGGGGATGTGTATCCTAATACATCTTGATCAAGACACTGGATGTATTGTTATTAGACGATCAACTCTTTTGAACTACCCCAAATGAACCAGGTCGACTAGCCACATTGGTCTGGTGTCATTCTAACACACAATTCCAATGTATCTGGGACCAACTGACAGTGGATCCAAAAAAAAGCCCCTTCACATTTAGTGCTTGTGAGTGAATAAAATGCCTCATATACATGGTCCCAGTGATCCTAGAACCCTATAATGCAGGCAAGTATTATCATCATTCTGTTGATAGAAAGTACAGAAATGGTGTACCTGAAAGCTACTTACTGAGCACTTGGCCAAAATAAAATCTGAACCAGAGACTCACAGCTCATGCTCTTAGCAATTATGGTTTAACCTTCACACATTTGTCTCAATATTTGGAGAAGAAAAGGAGAGATTTCCCACAGTCCTATAAACCCTGGGTCAAGCACCTCTGAAACTAACTGAAAGACAGAAGTTGGCAGCATGAGCTTTCCTAGACCTTTCCATTTGCATCTGTCCAAATGCATCTGAGGAAGTAGACTGAAGTCTACAAAAGCTCATGCTGCCAAGTTCTTTCAGTCTCAAAGGTGCTATAAGATTTCCCTATGTACTGATACTACAGACCAACATGGCTGTATCTTTGAATTCATCGCTAGAAAATGACAATATAAATGCTGACTCACAAAAACACCCAAAGAGAAACTAGCTTTCTCTGAAAAAAACAAAACTGAAAGCCTTGCGGGGCTCTTCATCTTGGAGGGCTTTATGGAACCCTTCCAGCTTTGGTTTATGGATATAAAAAGAGTCGCTTAAGTGAAAGTGAACTGTGATGCGTAGCTTGATGCAATTGATTTTTTTTTTTAAAAAAGGTATATTTTCTAAGTACCACAAACAAACATGGAACAAGCTGAGCTAATGTGCAGACAAATGAATGTTATACATAGGCACACTGAACAAACGTACATTATCAGACAGTGAACTGGAAGCATTCTAAAAGGACTGCTCACCAGAACTTGCTTAAAATAAGGTTGTTTTTTGTTTTTCAAAGCCTGCAAATGTAAAATTGTTCCACTGACACACGATCCCTCACCAGTCATCAGAAACAGGAAGATTTTTCAAGAGCTCTTATATACTGACACTGACACCAGACTGATGCAGGGCACATAACTCTGAATATTGGTTTCCTCCCATTCATTTCAATAATGGAGGGGGAAGAGAGAAGAGGACTCAGGCACATTGCCATCTTCAAGAATCTGTTTTGTACACATTTCGATTTATTTTGCTAACAATGCAACTTATTCTCCCTCCCGCCCTCCCAGGTGCTATATTTGCCATTTTTACATAAATAGCACAGCTGCTTCAGCACATCTCAATTCTGTCTTGCTCTAAAAATAGCCCCAGAGTTGCCTGAACCCATCTGAAGATGGCATCGTATCTGATGTTCCAAATCCATGGCAAAGCAGCCATCCGAATTGGCCCTGAAAGGCCAGGAAGCAGAACGGAAGACTTGGGAAGGTGACCAAGAACAAACCAAGAAAGCTAACCATAGGTTTTGACCAACAGGTTTGAAAGCTCCCTCGCCGTGTTGCATTTTGAAAATTTCTTGCAGCATAACTAGGACTTTAGCCTTCCATTTCTAACACAGAGATTATACCCAGCGCTGAGCAAACAGGCTGCTAAAAGGTCAGATCATTTAAGCTCCGCATACTTAGTTTAGGATGAAAGAACTGCTGTTGTCTTAGTTATGACATTTCATCTTTTCCCTCACAAGAATTCCTTTGTGTCCCTCAAACGCCTGGGAGGCTGACTGCCACAGCCTGCTCAAGATGACATGAAACAATGAAAGTGATACTCTTTAATACAATTTGCGTACATAAACTCATCACAGCTGCCAAGGACTGTGTGGATGCGCCAAGGGACGCGAGATTTTGCTCACAAAGGGCTTAACTCACCATCAGAAGCAATGCGCGCAAGGATCCGCCTTAGATCTTTCCCCCCCCTTTTCCTTTTTTTTTTTTTTTTTTTAGAGAAAAACTAAAAAAAACCTTTTCCCCAAAAAATTTCGGCTAAATTATAACCAACCCCAAAGAAGGGACTGAAAAAGGGGGGGGGGGGGGGGGGAACCCTGCACACAGAGAAGATATAAACTGAATGGCAACATCTGTCATCTACCTGGTATTATTAATAATATATACTGAGTATAAGTGCCAATTTCACTCTCCCGCCATTACATCAGAGTAAAAACAGAGTCAAATACCAAGCTGCTTGCCTAAAATAGTTAGACAGGTAGCACACAAAAGCGCAGCAAGTTCAAAATATTAGAGTTTGTTGGTCTCCTATTTTGCCGTTTATGATGCTTTTACTTGGTCCAAGGATGCAGTGACCATCCAACATGAAGGGCCAAGTACTCCAACAGCCCCCTTGGGATGCCATGTCTTCCAACAGCAATAACCACACTATTGTTTGCCTTCACATCAAAGCCTAAAGTGTTCGGATAGGATCTGTTGTCCAAAAAGGAGTGTGCCTCTCTGTGTGTATGGAGCTCATGGTGAGAGAGAGGAAAGACAACTGCCCTGAAAAGAATTCTATCCTAAGTGTGACAGAGGCTCACACTCAGTTCAAGCAGTGTGAGAAACACTCTGGTTATGAAATGGTTGCCTCACTTCATATACCAGTTAGAGCTGTTTGTTTGGATTGTAACACACTGGAGACTGCACTGAGCAGATAGGGTTTTAAGTACAATAGTTTCTCGGTCATCGTCTTCTGATAAGATAAGTTATATGTCTAACTGGCAGAGTGATGAGTCTGTGAATGAGAAGATTGCTGGGTGGTCCTCAATATCCTAAAGTG
The DNA here is from genome assembly GCF_019175285.1 of Sceloporus undulatus. Classification (NCBI taxonomy): domain Eukaryota; kingdom Metazoa; phylum Chordata; class Lepidosauria; order Squamata; family Phrynosomatidae; genus Sceloporus; species Sceloporus undulatus. The sequence goes on along the minus strand of NC_056528.1, from coordinate 35,969,549 downwards.
GTCTCTCCTGGAGGATTGGACAGCAGATCCTGAAGTCTAACAGGTAGAAGGTGCTGATCTGTTATTGATCAAGCATTCTGTTAGATGCTCCATACTGACTGCAACTCACAAGGACCAGTGCTATGTATCCCCATTTCTTTCTGCATTCACAGAAGGCACCAAGGCCCTTTTACACACCTTTCATGGTAGCACATCATTCTGAGTTCAATTCAAAACTCAATGTCATCCGGGACACACTGAAGCGTGTGTTTTGGGAGCTAAGCAGGGTCAGGCGTGGTTAGAACTTGGGTGGGAGACTGCCAGAGAATAGCAGGGTCTCTCTAGACAGGGCTTGGAAAGATTCCTGCAGAAAACACTGGACATAACATACAATAACACAGGGCTTGATGGGCCAGGGATCCAACTCTATAGCAGCTTTCTATGGTCCTGATTGAACCCATGCTCCCCTATTTAATCTGTGGGCTAAAATGATCATGGCTTATTAACCAAATCCTGTCTGATCTTGGAAGCTAAGCAGAGTCAGCCTTGGCTAGTACTTGGATGGGAGACCAGCAATGAATACCAGGTGCTATGGGCTATATTTCAGAAAAAGGAACCAGCAATACCAACTCTGAGTATTCTGTGCCTATGAAAACCTTATGATATTAATGGGTTCATAATAAGTCAACTGGCAATGTGAAGGTGCATATACAGTAGAGTCTCGATTATCTGACATAAACAGGCAGGCTGATAGTCGGAAAGCCGAAAATGTTGGATAATCCGGAGTGTCCAAGAAAAGCCTTGAAATCACTATGAATTGCAAACCTGGAGGTACTCACCCTACTCTCTGCCGCCGTTGCCACACTTGGGGACGTGTTTTGGGGTGAGGCTTCACTTGCCCTTCTCTCCTTGCCCTTTGCGGTTGCCATGTTTGGGGGTGTTTCTGGGGGCACGGAACTGTACAGCCACACCCCCAAGCAGCCGCGACGTCAGATAATCCGGAATGTCGGATGACCGAAGGACGGATAATCGAGACCCTACTGTATGTGTGTGTGTGTGTATATATATATATATATACACACACACACACACACACACACACTACAGATTATTCAGTATGTAGAGAGATCTTGTAGTACCTTTGAGACTAACTGAAAGAAAGAAGTTGGCAGAATGAGTTTTCACAGACTTAAGTCTACTTTCTCAGATTCATTTGGTGGCCACCAGATGCATCTGAGGAAGTTGACTTAAGTCTAGGAAAGCTCATGCTGCCAACTTCTTTTTTTCAGTTAGTCTCAAAGGTGCTACAAGATCCCTCTCCATACTGATTCTACAGCCTAACAAGGCTATATCTTTGAATTCTACTCAGCCCTTACAAACAATTAGTAAAAGATCTGGGCTATTAATTAGAAACTAAAATGCTGGGTGGCAGGAGGCTGGGAGAATGACCGTGGACATCACACCTGAAGGCTCCCTCAAGGAAGTTCCCTTTTGGCATCTCATATGGTTTTTCTTTTGGAGGGCATTTCCTTACTACTGCAAAGCTACTGTGCTCTGAGCGTCCAACTGCTTCCTCCCAGACTTCCTTCTTCCTTTTATGATAAAATATATCTAGCCTGGATTATTATATGTGAACGAAAGCTGGGAGAGAAGATTGGTTCAAATGCATTAACTGTGTATGTTCCAAACGAAGGGCATAATTCACTGCACTGCAGGCAATTAATTTAAATAGTTGTAAATAGAAATAAATAAATACTAAAGCATACAGGAAGAAAAAGCACAAGGTGAGGCTCCAACTTTATCTACCGCATTGTAGACAACTACAGTGTAAACCCATTGGAGCAGGGCTGGATTCTTCTGCATAAGTAGCACCACAAGGTTATCCTGTACCTTGATGGTATAAATTAGTGAAAATGTTAGCAGGTACAAAATTATATGACACTAACGGGACACCAAGCTTTCTTGTCTTATCATGAAGTTTACTGATTACATTCTGCATGCTTTTCAATTTAAACTGATGGAACAGGGACAATGGCAAAGTTCTCAGCATAGTTACTTGGGGTTCCATATTGGGAGAAAGACAGAATATAAATTAACAACAGATAGATAGATAGATAGATAGATAGATAGATAGATAGATAGATAGATAGATAGATAGATAGACAGACACTGTAGATAGATGATACATAGATCAATAGACGGGATTATCACATGCAGGCACTTACGTGGGCAAAACATTGCAGAACTGTTTCAAAACTGCGAAGGTGGGATCGTCCGTCGCGCTTTCCTTCTGTCGACGAAGCATTCATGGAAAAGCCAAGAGAAGTCATTTTTTTGAATAACGGGATATCCCATTATTAAAAAAAATGGCTTCTTCGCAAACGCTTTTACATTTTAGAAGTGCGACGGATGACCCCACCTTTGCACTTCTGCAACAATTCGGCAACATTTCACCCAGGTAAGTGCCTCCGTGTGATAATGTTGGTCTCTCTATAGCCAAACTCAGCATTCTACCCAGCATACTTTATCAGTTTAGCAAGTTGGCCCTCCATATCCACAGATTTTTATCCATGAATTCAACCATCCATGGCTTGGAAATATTTTAAAAATGCATAAATTTCAAAAAGCAAACCTTGATTTTGCCATTTTATATAAGGGACTTCCTTTTACTGTGCCATAACACTTAATGGGACTTGAACATCCATGGATTTTGTTATCTACAGGGGGTGCTGGAACCAAATCCTGGAATATAACCAGGACCCAATGTACCATTTGTTGCTGCTGTTGTTGTGTGCCTTCAAATTATTTTTGATTTATGGCAACCCCAAGGTGAACTTATCACAGGGTTTTCTTGGCAAAATTTGTTCAGAGAGGATTTGCCTTACTTTTCTCTGAGAGAGTGTGACCTGCCCAAGGTCACCCAGTGGGTTTCCATGGCTAAGCAGAAATTCAAACCCTGGTCTCTCCTCCAAAACTCAAACTGCTATACCACACTGTCTCTCAAGGACCATATGTACTTCTTTCTTATAGATCACCTTCCTGCTAGCTGAAAAACTGGGTTATATCTCTCCCCAACGCCCAAATTCTTGCAAAGGCAGCAGGAAGGCTTTCTTTTCTAAATGTCGGGGAAGCATATGTACCATTTAAATTGAAACATTTAGCTGAGACGCAGTTTCCACCAGTTACTGCACTGAACACACACAATGCACACAATTTTGGAATTAAGAAAGAAGTCCTTCCCCAATCATAAGTGTTCTGTCTGAAGGCAAAGATGGGGAAATGCTCTCTATGCAAAAGGAAAAAAACCAACACATACAATAATGCCAAAATAGACTGATCTTGACATAAATGGGAATCAACAGTGAAAGATATGCAAACAAAATTGCAAGATGAAACATCTGCAATCCAGAATGAAAGGAAGAGCGGATTAAAAAAGGCCTAAAATTAGATGTCTTGTTAGCCAGGGAGAAATGCACAACTGCTCAAAATTTAAACTTCCTCTTTTGACTGGGTTACAACTGTCATTACAAATCATGGCAGGTGAATGAGTGCTGGAAAAAAAGAGCCTTATAGGCCTGAGATTTTTGCTACGATGAATCAGATAATAAATGTGGGAGGAGGAGGTGGCGTAATCTTTATATCAAGAACACATTTTCTGCAAAGCCTTGTGCTATTGTTCAATATGTAAAGTACACCATCACACTGCTGTTCAGGAAAAATTGCTCCTGCCTTTTGCTGATAGAGAAGTATTTTATTAGAGATTTGCCCTGGTGGGTGACTCAGAAAACAAATATAAGCAAACCGTTACATGGATATGGATTTAGTTGCTAAAAAGCAGCGAGTGCAGCTGCTCTTTGGAAGGAGGGTTGCCATTTCCTCTGGTTCCTGACAATTCAGGTCTTCCTTTCAATGCTCCATTGTCGCAGGCTTAAGAATTAGAAAAATTATGATGCTTTACTTCCAAATGGAAGGCAGGAATGGCCACTATTTGGGGCTCCAGCCCCCAACCTTCTACTTTCCTTACCTGGATTTGTATCTGCTGCGCAGAAAATGCAAAAGTAACAAAACAGTCACATGCAAGCTTTATTTGGCATAAATTCTTACAGAATGAAGCTTATTATATGAAATTCATGGAATGTACACCTAATTGGCAGATATTCAGTGGCGGGATACAAACCGCCGCTTTGCGGCGCTTCCCCGCCGCTGCCGTTTGCTCCGCGCGGGAGCCGCAGCAGCCAAACCGCGTGACTCCCGCGCGGAGCAAAAAAGAAGCTCCATTTCGGAGCTTCTTCTTGCGGCGCACTGATGATGTCGTGATGCGCCACCGGCGCATTCGCGACATCATAGGCGCCGCGACACGTCTGGACGCTATGCATCCAGTACGTAAAGATGGCGGCGCCTATGTAGAAGGGGCGGCGCCATCTTGTACGTATAGGATACGTACTAGGGTTAGGGGGGTGCGGAAGCACCGCCCCTTCCTAACCCTAGTACGTATCCTATACGTACTATATGGCGGTTTGTATCCCGCCTGTATAAGTTAGGATGGGGTAGGGGAGAATAAAAATACCAAGAAGTATCCATCAAGTGATGATCTTAAAAATAGTTCTTTAAAAGTACAGGTGTCCCAAAACTTTCATGGAGGGTAGGGGTGCAGCCTCTTGGTGAAAGTGGAAAAAACATCAATAGAGGCTCGCTATATATATATTTAAACTAAAAGAACACTTTTTTAGGTCCTCCAGCATGACTCTATGGTCAATTTCTGGCAGACTTTAACCACAGCATCGTGCTTGAGGACCAACAAATGCATGCAGAAGTCTTTCTCTTTAGGCATCCATTCCAGCACAACTCTGTAGTTAACTTTTGGAGATACTAGCCATTGAATTGCACTGGAGGACCTACAGATTTCTAGAGAGAACTTTTTTTCCACAGCAGAAGCAAACACATTAATTTGCAAATAATGAAATCTGCAAATGTAGAGGATGACTGTTGTTGCGAAGTGATCCTGGCAATGAACAGTAGATTCATACATAAATGCTGGTGAATTTTTTCCCCAGTCAAAGTAATGTTTAACCTCGAGATAAACCCTAGGTAGTTAGGGGAAGACATAAGAAGACCTTTCCTTCTGAAAACAAACATTTCAGAATCTGTATTCTCTGGCCATTGATAACATCCTATTATTTTTGGACTGTGGGGAGAGGAATCAACTCCTTAGCTTTTACCTAAAGAGTTTTGTACATGTCTGGAAATCTTAGGATTCCCCAAGGCTACTTTTACCTCTCCTTTCTGTGTGCACAGTGCCATTTTAGCCTCCGTAACCAAAAGCAATCACAACCTGAGCACTAGACACAGAGGGGGAAATTTATTTATTTCTCCCTAGTGAGAAGCTGAGTTATGCATTCAGCATTAATTTCTGCCTCACATAGTATGACTGAATGATTTTCTGACATCCGCATATGATTTCTGAATACGCATGACCCTAGATATATTGTTCATAGGTTATGAGCTTTCCGGCACATATCTTTGAACAGAATGTGAGGTCACAGCCTGGGTCAACAATGATGACACTATGATCAGTCTCAAACCAAGTGGCTGAGTCTTCAATGGGGCTGGCAAAAGGCATTATAATTCTCATGAAAGCAAGCCACATGCTTTAGTTACATTCACCTTTCTTCTCAGTATCACTTGAATATCACTACTTCATATTGGGTGGCCTTCTGAACCAACATAGATCAAACAGTAGAAAAACACCAGTGAAATCTATAGTTTTTTGTGGGTTTTTTGGGCTATGTGGCCATGTTCTAAAAGAGTTTATTCCTGACGTTTCGGCAGCATTTGTGGCTGGCATCAGAAGATGCCAGCCATAAATGCTGGTGAAACGTTGGGAATAAACTCTTCTAGAACATGGCCACATAGCCCAAAAAACCCACAAAAAACTATAGATGCTGGCCATGAAAGCCTTTGACTTTACACCAGTAAAATCTGCCCAGCAATGCCTGATTTTGAGTTCCAGAAGGTGATGTTGTAGCATACCACTGAATGCCTTCTTACACCGCTCCCATTCATTCCAACATGTTTTCATCAGGGAAACACTCACATGTCCCCAATCCTTAAGATTATCAGTTGTTCCCTAGCAGAACTGGGAGGGGGGGGACTATGGAAAAACAGGCCATATAGATTGCATGGAGGCCAACTCCAGATTGGCGACATGTGTGAAATTTCTCCTTATGCACCAACATACACATTAGGGGACTTCAGACCCCCCCCCCATTCCCTGTTATATATAATAGTCACTGGACATTGTTATTATTTGGAAGATTATTTCATTAACAGATCTGTTTTAGTTCTTCAGCTATGCTACTAACAGGAACAGAATATTCAGAAAATGCCTTCAGAAGAAGGAGAAGAAGAAAAAATCCAGGCTCACTTCATTTACTGCAACTGTCCTTTATAAGAAGAGCCCTCTAAGTTATGTGAAATGACATTACCTCACTGCCTTAGGCTTTCCAATTCTCTGAACAGGAAGGAAACCGGCACACATCTCTTTAAGAGCCGTTTCCTCTCTGCTCTATTAATTCTGGAGTCAAGCAAGCCACTCCTTTGTGGCATAACAGAGTAGGATAGGAGCTGCTGCCAATACAATGGCTCTATTTTCATCTATTTGGGGTGGCAAGTGCTGCAGGATTTTCTTCTCTCTCTCAAAAAATTATATTTTGGGGGGTAGCTTTCATTTCTTATTCTTCATTTAAAGCTCTTAAAGGAATCCCTCTTTCACACACACATATGCACACATTTGCCTCGCTGGAAAAGATGAATCTTCATTTATCAAGTAACAAGTGCAATCATCTGCCTGAAAGTCCAACGCTGAAATTGCCGCTCCTATCTCCAGCTAATTGGCAATTTCTAGCTGTTCTTCAAAAGGCACTCTGTATATGTTACAGATGTCCTCTTTATGTCACCACGTTTTCCCAAGGATCAACTGAAAAGAGGTTTGTTCCAGACCTGCATTACGGTTCAATTTATGTCCTAGGGTGCATCTACATTGTAGACATCATGCAGTTTGACACCACTTTAGGTACTGTAGCACCATCCTATGGAGTCTTGGGATTTGTAGTTTCACAAGGTTTTTAGCCTTCTCTGCCAATGAGTGCCGGTGCTTCAAAAAACTATGAGTTCCAGGATTCTGTAGGATGCAGCCACAGCAGTTGAAGTGGTGTCAAATTGCATTGCTTCTAAGTGTAAATGCATCCCTACCTGGGAACAGAGAATCAGGAAATTGTTGTTAGAAAATCTTGTATTTAAAGCAGAAGGTATGGATTTGTTCTGCAGGTTGTTTGCTTTGCCTGGATACCAATTCCCTCTTCCATGGCTCAACTGATATAACCACCCCACTCCCCACCCCTACTTTTCTTTCTAAATAATGTAATGTACAATGTAATGACATTACAATTACATTATAATATCATTACAACGATCTTGTGAAAGAGATTCCATGTGCTCAGGCTACATAGTAGCCAAGTAATTTTTACAATATGGTGACTTTGCTTCTCATGGAGAAACACTTTTTTAAAAAGTCTCTAATGAACATACGGGTGATGTTTCTCTAGCTGCATGACTCAAACTTCCATTTCATTATCGCAGGGTGGACTTGCCCCAATAATTTCTTCTCAAATCCCTATTCCCTAATAAAACTCTCAAACAATGACTTTATATGTACCCTGTTTCCCCATCAAAACTGGGGATCAAGGTGACTCAAATTGTGGACTGATCTTTAGCAGTTGAGAAGAATGAATAGGAAGTTAAGGCTGGGCGCTCTGACTCTGGAGGCCTGTTTCCCGTCACATTCAAATGCAGAGGAAGTACCATTTTGGTGGAGGTGGGGGATGCACAGAAGAGTAAATCATTTCTCAATCAGGCCCATTTTCCTGTATGTCCAACCCATTAGCTCAAACAGGCAGAGACGCTGAAGCAAGACACTGACACTGAGGCCATGATCAGCAAATGGAGCCCATGAAAAAAATAGGCAAACAAAAGAGAAGGAAATCAAGAGGGAACGAGAAGGAAGAAAATGTCATCACAGAGTAGGACAATCTTGGGATGGTTTTATTGCCTGGCAAAAAGTGGGATAGAAATAAAAAATATATTTTATTTTTATTTTATTTACTGTATATTGAAATAGATGGCACCCTAAATTCTTTGGATATGCTGTTGTTCTTGCGTGCCTTCAAGTTGTTTCTGACTTACGGCAAGCCTAAGGTGAACCTTAGGTTTTCTTGACAAAACTTGTACAGAGGGGCTTTGCCTTTGCCTTCCTCTGGAGCTGAAAGAGTGTGACTTGCCTAATGTCACCCAGTGGGTTCTCATAGCCTAATAGGATTCAAACACTGGTCTCCTGGAGCCCTACTAGTCCAGCACTCAAACTACTAGCCATGCCGGCTCTCTTTATTTGGAGATGACAAGCTATAAACTAAAATAACCAGCACTGTATTCTACATAGACCAGTTTTAGCACTTGGCATCCCTGTCTGGGCTGCATATCATAGATTCCTGACCTGGGACCACTTTCCATTCCAAGCAGCACTCAAATGGTTGGTTGTAGCTACTTTTAAAATTACTCCTAATGCCCTCTCAACTTATTGTTAGAGAAGAAGAGGGGCACCAAAGGCAGCCTCACATTTTTGGTTATGACTTTGGTTTTTTTAACAGCTTACAATTAATTTAAAAAGATGCTTTATGCAGACAGCAAAATGTTCCCACTGCCCAGTAAGAGGAATTATGCCAAAAGGACCACGGTGGAGCACATACTGGCAGAGGAACAGCATTATATTGCATGGGAAATGGGGATCTAAAAGAATGATAGACAGTAAGACTGGACAGTGAACAATGCTGGTAGGAAGAAAATCATCTCATTCGAAATGTGGTGCATGTATAACATAGACTGCTAAAGAGATGAATAAAAGGGTCCTAGAGCAAAGCAAGCCTTAACTTTCCCTCGAAGCCAACTAACACTGTCATACTTTGGACATATCATGAGAAGACACTAGACTCACTAGAAAAGACAATAATGTTTGGTAAGGTAAAAGGCAGTAGGAAAAAGGAAAGACTGCATTACAGATGGATGGACACAATGAAGGAAGCCATGACCCTGAATTTGCAAGATCTGAGCAGGACCTTTGAAGACAGGTGGACTGGGAGATGTCTCACTCATAGGCCTGGCATAAGTTGAGGCCTGACTAATATCAATAGCAAGAGATTATGAGAAAAAATCTGCAGTTATTCCACTCCTGGATACAGAAGCCTCAACTCGGGGTTTACAGTAACCTCCCCCCAGCCATCCAACATTGTCCAGTTCACTCCAGGCCCATGCCAGGGTTTTGCAAGCATTTTGTAGCAAGGCTTTCACATCTCTGCTACCTCAAAACATAACAGTGACCTCAAATTCCAAGTTAATACCAAAATTTCAGTATTGTCCAGTTTGCTCCAGATCTGAGCCCATATTTTGCAGGAAAAAACCTCACATTTTGCAGCACCTCTAAAAGTAATAATAGTGTGTCTAATGATCACCAATATCCCAATTTTAGGGGCTCTAATCTTTAAAGAAAGTAAGAAAATCAGTGTGGTGTAAAGAGAGCCAAGTGGTGCAGCTGTTTGAGTGTTGGATTATAACACGGGAGACTAGGGTTCGAAACTCTGCCTTCTGCAGCCTCAGGCTTTATTTCTGCTACGGAACAGGCTGCTAATCTGTATGGTAGATCTGACATGCCTAATTTAAACCTGGCATAGGTAATTTAAGACTCTTACCACACAATTCCATAAGAGCCAGTGCAGTGTAGTGGTTTGAGGATCCAACCACAAGCTGAGACCAGGGTTTCAACCCCCACTTGGTCATGGAAACCCAGTGGGTGACCTTGAGCATGCCACACTCTCTCAGCCTCAGTGGAAGGCAAACTACCTCTGAAGAAATCTGGCCAAGATTTAGCTCACTTGCCAAGAAAACCTCATGATACGTTCACCTTAATGTCACCATAAGTCAGAAACAACGTTAAGGGAACAACAAGTTTTGGCACCATGTAGTCAAGGTAGTGGGAAAAGTGACTCAAACAAGATGCAAAACACATTATTTGAATATAGGGCTGGACTAGAAGACAAAAAGCATAGTAAAAAGAAAAAAAAGCAGATATAGTCCACTGGGGAAAATCCATGAGAACGTTCCCCATGGTTCTGGTCTCTCTACCCTTGGAAGCATGAGCCTAACACTCAAGGCACAGATCTCTGGGAAGCTTCATCTTTTCAAGGTTGTGGATGGCGCTCTGTGTAAATGCCGAACCTCAGGGGTGCACCTACACAGAGACCCCAGAGAAGAACAAAAAACGTACGTTGTATTTCAAGTACTTAAAACAGTTTAGTTCCACTCAGAAGGCGACCCTGCCACTGCTGTCAACATTGAGGGACGTGTTGTGACAAAAGGATTCTTTACACTCTTTCATTCACTCGCACTGACAGCAACTGGAAAGTAAAACTTTATTCCCTGGTTAAACAGTAAGGACTAGAACAGGAATAGCTGATCTGAATTTTTCCCTTTTCCATTTTCGCTAGAGTACAAAGTAACCTGCAGAGGGTTTTGTGGTTTTTTGGGATAAATATATTTTAAAACGAACAGTCTACAAAATGGAACGCATGCCTCTCAAACCATGAGACTAGATCTTTCTCTACCTTAAAGACAGATTCTGCCTGCCCCTATGCATTACATTTAGGGTTGTCTCATGGTAATTCATCAAACCACCAAATTAACTTCCAGTTCAGGTCGCTAATTAAGTTGGTACTTAACTTACAGCACTGCCAAGTCAGAGAAGCTTTAGCCCTTGATTTGAATGTCTTTGGAAGAAAGATACTTTTCCCTGTCAAGCCCAAACACAGAGTGAGAACCCAGGAGAAAGAGCATTAAGTCATTACTGTTCTCTTTCATCTAGGTTAAACACCATTTATTTATAGTAAATAAGAACTTTGGGTGTATCTTCATAAAGTGCAGCGCTTCTCAAAGGAGTATATTAGGAAGGAAAGAAAAATGCTGACAAATTGGGTAGATCAGATTGGTGTCCAAGGCTTAATAATTCATAATAAATTGCTCTCTCTGTCTACGCTTAAAGGTAGCTTTTGCCAGAAACGGAAAAGTAGACAAAAAATACAGCTGCGGGCTACTAAATACTTAAATGCACTTAAAAAAGAAGAAAAAGAAAGAAAGATCTTATTAAAGTGGGGGACAAATGGGGGAGGCACACTGAAAATATTAGCAATAAGGGAGTTTTGTAATCTAATATAGCCAATGGTTATTAATGTGCAGACTCCTTGTCCCCCTCCCATTTTGGGTAAATAAAGACTCAAAATGTTCCTCCTTTAGCATGACTGAATTCCTTTGCAATGTGACCTCAAACATGCTTCTCTCTGTCTTTATCTGCCGACACAGCAGAGCTGTTGACCTTTCACCAATGACCCACACAGTCAATAAACAGCCTATAACCTATTTGAATAAAAGCATTCCAAGCAATGGTTTGTCTTCCTTTAGTGGCCTCTGCTACTGCTTTTCTTGCATTATTTTAAACAATTTCTTGTCTAAGATCTGGGCTGAAAACATGCACCCACCCTGTTCAGTCCTATCTACATATTTACAACCATTGTAAATATTTGGTTCTTGAATGCAGACAGCCTTCTATGTCCCCCAGTCCCATTTAAAACAGGAGTCTCATTAGCTTAGTGGAACTATGGTAGGACTTCAAAATGTTTTATTTATGGGGCAGCTTTTTATTTCAAAGTGTTACTCTTACTTCGTGGTTCAAGTGAACAGCACAAGCATCCCTGATTTCAAAGACTTAGACTGCACACTGTTTGCACATCTCTAAAATGATATTTCTTATTTTACAAAGCTATGTTGTTTATGGCAACTCAAAATGAATGCCTATCATTTTAAAAGATAGTCAATGGAGAGGAAGAAAAAGTGAGTTCTTTGTTTCAGAGGCTTACTTTTTAAACACATAAATCAGAGAGCAAACATTTCTATATCCAAGCCATTAGCATTCTAGTCAGGGTTGTCCTATGCTCAAGTCAGCAAGTGTCCCAGGAATCAGGTGCTTAGAATGCAAGAACTATTGGGGCCTTAATTCAATCCAGGTCAGTCACAGAGTATCCAGCCCAGTGAAGGGAGAGGAAGCAAAGGGGTGGTCCTCAGTTTAGGAGACATTCACCAAGTCAGTAGTCTAGATAAACAAAGTCTACCCATTCTAAGGTCAAGAAAATAGGAATCCCACAGTACTGTCAGTCACACAGATAAGGTGGTTATGAGTAAGAGAGATACTGGGAATCTAATGGGAGATTTATGGGCAGCTGTCTCCAAAACACCAAGTGCCTACTTAGGTCAGCATCTCCTACTTAACAAACACAGGGAACCAATGCTCTTCGTGGCTGCATGGCTGATGGCAAGAGGTCCCCAGTGTCTGCAACCTCCAGGGAAGAATGATCCCGTTACTGTCCTCCATTTCTGGGTATTTAAAGCTGGACAGTGAAGAAAGTAGATAGGAATAAAATCAATTCATTTGAGATGTGGTGCTGGAGAAGAGTGCTGAGGATACCATGGACTGCCAAAAAGACAAACAAATGGATCCTAGAACAGATCAAGCCAGAACGCTTCCTGGAAGCCAAGATGATAAGGTTGAGGTTGTCACACTTGGGTCATGTCAATGAAAAAAACAATTATGGCAGGAAAAGTGAAGGGATGTAGAAAGAGAGGAAGCCCACAAGCCAGATGGATAGACTCAATCAAGATGACCATGGGCCTGAGCCTACAGGATCTGAGCATAGGGCGACTTGGAGAAATCTCATTCACAGGGTCACCATAAATCAAGCTCGACTCGAAAGCAGCTAACAAACAACAGATCATTATATTTTACTTCATTGCTTATCCCCCCTCCTCAAGCATTTTTGTTTCTCTCTCTCTCTCTCTCTCTCTCTCTCTCACACACACACACACACACACACTGCTGTATGTGTGTGTGTTAAGGGCAGGGAAAACTCAAGAAAAACCAGAATGCATTGTTTACAGCACTGCCAAGGATTGCACTACTGAGCTGGGCAGGTGACAAAGTAGAAGTGAAAATGATTAGAAGGTACCTAAAAATAGCTATGACCTGTGCATCTGCTTCATTCAGTTTCAGTTCAATACCAAGAAGAGAAACCATCAGAATAAGAAGGGGGGAAGGGGGAAGGAGAGGAAAAGCATAACAGCTTATAACAAGATCCAACAATTTTCCTGGGATAAAGATAGGATCAACTCTGGCTAGGGTTGCCATAATTCTGGACCTCGAAACTGGGACAAATGTAGGACAAAAGTAGGACAAAATTTTCAAATGTAGGACATATTTTGTAAAAATGGAGGACACACAAAAATGATGCTTTTTAAAAAGTGTTAATAGAAATGCATGTTTCTTAGGCATGATCAAAATGGAGGACATTTTGACATTGTTCCTAGACAGATGGCAGAAATGGACTTCCCTTTCTGGCCAACCTGCCTCCCCCATTCCAAACAGCACATTTGGGCATTGAAGAGGAGGAAGAGTGGAAAAGGCAGAGGAGAAGAAGGAGGAGGAAGAAGAGGAGGAAGTAGAGAGGAAGAAGAAGGGGAGGAGGAGGAGAAGAAGAGGAGGAGGAGGAAGATGAAGAAGAAAGGGAGGAAAAGGAGGAAGAAGGGGAGGAAGGAGCAGAGGAGGAAGAAGAAGAGGAGGAAAAAGATGAAGAAGGGGAGGAAGAGGAGGAGGAAGAGGAGAAGAAGAAGAGGAGGAGGAGGAGAAGAGATGGAGAAGAAGAGGAGGAGGAAGACGAAGAGGAGGGGGAAGATAAGATTTGAAAAGGGGGGAGGAAAAGGAGGAAGAAGGAAGAGGAAGAAGGGGAGGAAGAAAAGGAGGAGGAGAGGAGGAAGAAGAAGAGGAGGAAAAAGATGAAAAAGAAAGGAAGAGGAGGAGGAAGAAGAAGAGGAAGAAGGGGAGGAAGAAAAGGAGGAGGAGAGGAGGCAGAAGGAGTAGGAGGAAGAGGAAAGGCTCTTTCCCCTGCCTGGCTTTCTCCGCCAGCGACGGAAGAAGCCAGGGAAGGGAGTGGGGCCTCGCTAAAGCGAAGCCCCAAACCTCTGCCTGGCTTTCTCCGTCGCCAGGGGAGGAAGCCAGGGAAGGGAATGGGGCCTCGCTTTCCCTGCCCCACTTCCTTCCGCGCACGCCTGCCACTGGCCCCTACTGAGGCCTGGGCTGGGCAGTGTTCAAGCCCTCGCCTTGGAGGCGAGGAAGGCGAGCTGGAGGAGGAGGTGGGTTGGCGCCGCAGCAGCCGCATTAGCGGCAGCGGCAATGGCCGGAGCGGGCCCCCAAACAGGGGACCAGGCACGGGTGGGGGCCCAAACCGGACCGTGACCGGAAGGGGCCCCCCAAAACCGTGCTGGTCACGGGGGGGGGGCGTGCTATGGCAACCCTAACTCTGGCCCAAGACAGAGTTGGGAGGGGGGCTTCAACTCTTATCTTTTTTCTGGGGTCCTTCTCCCCTGGAGCAAAAGGATAGATGCAAGTTGGGTAGGTAGAAAACATTGTTGAGAAGTTAACTCTCAGCTAGTCTGTTTGCAAATTGGCAGCTGTCACCATGATGGTGAATGTGATAAAATGCTTCATGGGCTATAAATGTGTTACATTTATGACAAGTATTATTGTGATGCACACACACACAAGATGTGCTAAATATTGTGATTACTGCTGTTCCACAGGTGGCAGCTCTCCCTATCTACCAGTGCTTCTCAACTTTTAGCCTCCCTGGATGTTTTGGATTTCAGCTCCTAGAAGTGCCAGCCAGCTTTGCCCATTGCTCATCTGGGAGGTGAAGTCCCAGTTGTCTGGATGGAAGGCTGAGCATCACTACTACGTACAGACAATGCAGGCATAATAAGGGAAGCATGTTTGGTGATAAAACATTGAAAAGGAGAGAAAAGATTTGTGGTTCAAGAAAGAACACAGATGAGAATGCAAGCAAATACTTTGCTTTCCCCTCTACAAAAAACTAGACCTTTCCTCATTATCTGTATATGTGTGTGCAAACTGTTGTCAAGTTGACCCCAACTTATGGTGATCCTATGAATGAGATTTCTCCAGGACACCTCTGCTGAGGTCTTACAGACTCAGGGCTGTGGCTTCCTTGATATCTATCTGCAATACAGTCCTTTTTTCCTATTGCCTTTGGTCAAGCATCCTATTATTATTGTTGTTGTTGTTGTTGTTGGGCAAGTTATGCCTTCTCATGATATGGCCAAAGTACGGCAGCCTCAATTTAGTCATGTTGGCTTCTAAGAAGAGTTCAGTCTTAGTTTGTTTTAGGACTCATTTGTCTTTTTTGCAATCCATAGTATCCACAGAACTCTTCTTCAGCACCACATCTCAAATGAGTTGATTTTCTTCCTATCAGCTTTCTTCACTGTCTAGCTCTCACAACTATATATAGTGATGGGAAATACAATGGCATGGACAATCTTAACTTTAGTTGTTTCATAACTGCCCTTCCAAGTTCTAGTCTTCTGATTTCTTGACTAATGTCTCCATTCTGATAAATGATTGAGACGAAGTGTGGAGACACTGTTAACTATTTCAATTTTTTCATTGTCTACCTTAAAGGTAGGTAGATCATACCTACGTTATATTCTGGAAGCCTTCCCATTTTATGGGGAAGTGGGAATGATAGTAAGCTCAACCTACTTAAAAGACTTAACAAGTACAAATTAAGAAAAATACTCTGTCAGACCATGGGTGGGAAAACATGTGGCCCTTTCTATTTCTATCTAGCTAGCTGGTTCTACTGCAGTTCCCATCATCCCTCACCACTTGCTATGTTGGCCATGGTTGATAGGAGCTTCAGCCCAACAACATCTGGACTGCAGTATGTTCTTCAGTCTTGACAGATTTCAGCTGAACTTTAAAAAATAAACTTTATGAAGTCCACTATCAATGATATCTGACTATTCACAAGACATCTTTTAAGTTATAACAGAGAGCCCAATAGATGTTGGGCATGCTATTAGTAAATTTTGGAGAGATACAGTAGGATAATAGAAAAATTACCATCCATTCTTAACCAGTAGATCACAAAGTTGTTATAATGTGCTATTTGAAGAATGCAGAGCCACAATCTTAGAATTAGTAGTTAATTTAATAGCAGCAGCTCAGGTACCGGCTTAAAAAAAGGAATGCTTTTCTCATTTCAGATTCTTAAAGATATGGTATGTTTTATTTTGTTATTTATTGAATTTATTCTCCCAAGATGGGATTCAAGGCAGCTGATGCAGCTGTCTCTAAGACTACGGTTTGAGAAACAAAGGGTAGGTAATATCCACATTTTTCTGAGAAACTGGATTTTGTTTTTGTAGCATATTGGAATAACTGAATGGTGCCATTGAATCTTTTGTTATTGTCAATAACTGTGGCTTTCAATGAGTTTTATGTACATTAACATGTGTATTTTCTTTTCTACTTGATAATAATCAAACCTATGAGAATAGCATTTTTTTAAAGAAACCTAAACTATTAAAATAACTAAGGTTTGATATCTCCAAGAATACAGCCCCGTGAGAAAAGAGTTAATTTTTAGGCTTCTCTTGAACTACCAGATGCCAACAGTTAAATGAGTGTACAAAGAGAGGAAAATAGCAGTACAGCTTCTCTGAATCACTCAGAACACATTACATGAAGAAAGTAAACACAAAAACAGGCACGAAACATGAATGTGATTTAACATACTCCCACTCTGCTACATGGTGTGACAAATAGGTTATAAGAAGGTAATAGAGGCTTCTGCCTTTCAGCTACCAGAGACGCAAGAAGCTGAAACCAACAATAATATGTTAATTAGACACCCCCCTGTTTGGGTATCAAGAGTCCATTTGCACCTATTAATACGGATTACCATTACCTGCCTTGTGAATAAAATTAACCCATTTATTAAGCAGCATGCCCTCCTTTTGGCTCTTACAAACAGAAGGGGAGACAAGCCTGGTGTCCCTCCAGAAGGAAAGCATCTGATTAATTTGCTTGACCTAGAAGCAAAAAGACCCTCCACTTAAATTTAGAGATGACAAAATTGCTTGCATTAGGATTAATATGACCTCTTGTGGCATCAAATCTATCCTGACAACATTAACATACACAGAGCGATGGGGGGAAGAGAGGCCGCCACCATCTGCACACCAATTGCAGAGTCCACACATGTGCAATTAAGCATGCCTCATTGGCTCTCAAGATATGTCAATAGTAGATAGGAGGGAATTGATTTAAGTTAAGCGAGGAGTGCCGTCCATGAACACTCCACCTCTGTGCCCTCTGAAGGAACACAGGTTAACAAAACAGGACCAGCCAAATTCTATTATGAAATAGATCTGGGAATACTCTCATGCCAAAACACATTGAAATTCCATGCCAGGGACAACCCAAACTCTGCGCTCTAAATGAATTGTTCACAATAGGTTCCGAATGCAACGTTTGCAGGAAGTTGGCAGGAGGACAGTCGAAGGAGGGAGAGTCCTGACCTTTGTGTGTCCTGTTTGTTCAAAGCAGCCTTTGGTTTTAAAGGGCATTTTTTGTAGACTGCCAAGCTTCTCTCCATAAATCACAAGGTGTAAGAACGTTCAGAAGAACAAGGCACAAGCCAGATATCAGGGAAGAGGGAACACATTTTCAGGATTTTGAACCTCTTTCCGTTCTGCACAGCAATTCCTCCCTTCCTTCTTGACTAGATTTAAACCTGGTTTCCAACTCTGTTTTGGAAAGATGAGTACATTGGGGGTTTGGATTAAATGACAAATGATGGTCTAACTCAAAACAGGGAAAGAGGGAAGGATTGGCTACATTTGAGAAAAAGGTAATAGAGAAATAAGATGGGCATTGTTGTAATGTTTAGAAGGCTACACCAAATCATGGTTTGGCATTATGTCTGAACCATGCTATCCAGACAGAAAAGGAGACAAAGGCTGCATCCGCACTGCAGAAATTATCCAGTTTGACACTTGAACTGCCCTGGCTCAATGCAATATGATTCTGGGGATTGTCATTTTGTGAGCCATGGAGATTTCTCTGTCAGATGATTTTGGTGTCACTGCAAACTACAAATCCCAGGTTTCCATAGCACTGAGCCAGGGCAGTTCAAGTGGTAATAATAATAATAATAATAATAATAATAATTTATTTATATTCGGCCTCCTCCGCTTTGAGGATCGAGGCGGGTAACAGGAAACTTAATACAATACAACAATAAAAACAACAAGACCCCGACCCAACCCTCCCTCCCAACTATAAAATTAAACAGTAAAACATGGTTAAAAAGAACATAACAATACATCAACATTAAAACACAAACCACAAATAAGTAAAATAATAAAAGGAGGGGGATTCAAGTGGTTCTGGACATTATCAATCGGGGAAGGCCTGCCGGAAGAGAAAGGTTTTTGTCGCCTTTTTAAAAGCCTCGAGTGAGGATAATTGGCGAATCTCTTCCGGAGGTCATTCCAGGTTTTTGGAGCGGTGACAGAGAAGGACCTCCGGGAATTTCACCACCAGTCTGGTCTGGTATTAAACTGGATTATTTCTGCAGTGTGGATGCAGCCCCAGTTACAGCATTACTAAAGCCAACATTTAGTATACAAAATAAATCCTTGCAATTTCCTTGTGTAAACAATCAATGCAATAGGGCACTTTTTAAAGATTCCTGGCTCCAATTTTGGACCTCAGCATTTTTCAGTTTCCTTAACCAATAGTGGTCACTGGAATACAGTAGAGGTGTGACCTGAACTCTTTTGTAACCTTTATTCTCAGCAACTGAATGTTCTGATGACAGCCTTCAATTGGCGTAAGAACTCACCAAAGCTCAGCTACTGAACCAGTTTCAGGTTAATCTACAGCCAGGGCAAATGCAAAGAAAACAACTAGCTTTTAGCATGTAGCAGAAAGACTTTTTCTTAGACCAATGGAGCAAACTCAGTGATAAATCCTTTCAGACCTGGGATTACAGGCAACTTTATTTTTTGTATCAGAGTTTTATTCCTCCCACACTGGCGTCCACCATATTAGAAAAATCAAGACAGGATAAAAAACACTAAAAGATATACTGTGTAAGCCCTGTGCTGTTACAACAATAAACTGTCAACCATTAGGTGGCATCTTAAGGCTTTCTAACAGCAAACAATGGGGAAAATTAGAACTATTGATTTTTCTGTTTAATTCTCAGTCTTTATTTAGTAATCCTGCAGTACTCAGTGTGCACCGGATGTTGTGAATCATAACCCAAATGAATTCTTACAGCCAAACCAGGAAATAAACACTGAGGAATCTCAATATCTGACTACGGAGGTATTGCCTACACAAATAAACAAATTTTGGGTCTGATTTCTCTTCCTCCAGCAAGTAAATTTACAAAGTTATCTGTCTGTACAATGCATAACCCTTCCTGAGCCCTCCCTCCCCTTTGTACTGAGCGTTGCCTAATTTTATTTCATCTTTAATTGCCTTTTTTATTAAAAACAACCAAATTGCTCCAAATTTAAATGAATAAAAACGATGTGATTTTATAAAGCAAACAAACGAGTTAGAACAAAGCTAATTACATTCAGTAGAGACTGGCTTGCTTTTCCCCTCGGTGAGTGTTTATTTCAGCTCCCAGTGCTCTGATAGTTCCTGACAGCTTGCTGGGACACAAGAAAGAAGTAGGTCAGAGTGAGCTAGAATCGGCATCAGAGGATCCCATTAGACAAGCTTGTAGGGTAATGCAGAGATCGAGGAAGTGTGTGATGTAGTGACAGTGTTTGAGACACATAACAAACAGCCTGAAGACAGCCTCTAGCACAGCCAGTACATTTATCTTTTCAGTGCTATAACACCCCTGTTGCTTCTCTCTCCACCCCAAATAGCTTATTTAGTTGGGGAGTCCTGAAACAGGAGATACAATGCAAGCCTACTGGCAAAGATGGACATGCAGTGGGTGAAATTCTGCATAATGTTGCGGTGTGTGTGTGTGCTTGTGTGCGCACATGGCGGGGGAAGAGCACAGCTTGTCTTCCCAGTACCCACAGAGATCCAATATCCTGGAGGAGGAAAAAAGCAT
The DNA here is from genome assembly GCF_019175285.1 of Sceloporus undulatus. Classification (NCBI taxonomy): domain Eukaryota; kingdom Metazoa; phylum Chordata; class Lepidosauria; order Squamata; family Phrynosomatidae; genus Sceloporus; species Sceloporus undulatus. The sequence goes on along the minus strand of NC_056528.1, from coordinate 35,949,417 downwards.
GCCAGCTTCTATGTCTATTTAACCTGTTCAAGTCAACAGAATCTGCCTGTTCTCAGTCCACTCCAAGGACTGAGATGCACAGTTCCGTTTTTAACTTCTAGCTCAGACAATAAGAGGAGACATTTGCTTAACCAGCTTCTGAAATGGATGAACATGCACATAATTGTATGTGCCATGTGTATAAGAAAGAATACTGCTCTTATTGTCTGTTTTTGGTCTTATTTAGGGTACACACTGTGCTCACCTCGTATGTAAAAGCAAAGGGAGATAGCTCAAACATGCATATAAGTATTATTTAACTTAAGCACAGAAAAATAAGGGTCCCAAGAGACAGCTGAGTGTTGGACTATGCCTTTAGAGATCAAGGTTTGAATCCAGACATTGAAACCCACTGGGTGACCTTGGTTAAGTCACACTCTCTCAGCCTCGGAGGACAAAGGCAAACGCCCTCTGAGCAAATCTTGCCGTGATAAGTTCATCTTAGGGTTGGCATAAGTCAAAAGACTTGAAGCCACACAACAACAACAACAAGCCCAGATTTTCTTTACGCTTTACTAAATTTCCATTCTGAGTTAATTAACTAACCAATCATGCTGTTTATATCCCTCCTTTTCTCCAAAAGTGGGACTCACCTCAGCTTACAGAATAAAAAGATACAAGTCAAACCACACATAGCTAAAAACATACAAAAACATCAAGATACTATTAAAATGATATAAAACATTAATTTTAAAGCACAGATAGGAAACAGTTCAGCACTAGAACAGGGGAACTGCTATATAAAACAATTTCGAATGCCTGCTGGGATAGAAAAGTCTTCCACCGATGGCAAAAGGACAGCAAGAATGGGAGCCGGGTTAGCCTCCCTGGAAAGGGGCTTTCAGAGTGTAGGGGCAAACATGGAGAAGAAGAATATCTGCTGCACTCTCAGCAAATGAGCCTGTGATGATGGTGGGATTGAGAGAAGTGCCACCCTCTAAGACAGGGGTTCCCAGGTTGGGAATCCCCCCTGCCTCCCCTTCTCCCCGCGGGTGCCGGCGCTGGCGCATGCACCTGCGGGGAGAAGGGTGGACTGCCTCCTCCTCCCCTTCTTCCCACGGCTGCAGGCACCCGCGGGGAGAAGGGGACGGGGTGGGCTGCCTCCTTCACCCCTTCTTCCCGCGGCTGCAGGTACCCGTGGGGAGAAGGGGACGGGAGCGGGGCTGCCTCCTCCTCCTCCTCTCCCCACGGCTGCCAGGCAACTGCAGGGAGACAGGGATGGGACTGCATGACCCAGAAGCCTTTGCAGCCGGAAGTCTCACCCCTTCTCCCCTAGCGGCCTCCCTAATTGGTTGGGAGTCCGGGAAGGGGCAGGACCTCCGGATGCAAAGCCCACTGGGGCTTGTAGGCAGCCGAAAGTCCCACCCCTTCCTGGCCTCCCAACCGATCAGGGAGTCTGCGGGCGAGACTTTCGTCCCCAATGGGGGTCACGGCCTAACAAAGGTTGGGAACCACTGCTCTAAGATCCTACAATTTAGTCACACTTATATGGGAAGATACAGTCCTTCAATTAAACTGGGTCCAAGCCATATAGGGCTTTCAAAGGCTATAACCAGCACTTTGAACTGTGCCCTGAGACAGACTGTAGAAAGATCTTGTAGCACCTTTGAGACTAACTGAAAGATATAAGTTGGCAGCCTGAGCTTTCGTAGACTTAGGTTTACTTCCTCAGATGCTTTTGGAGGAATGCATCTGATACATTCAAATACCTCTGATGAAGTAGACTTAAGTCTAGGAAAGCTCATTCTGTCAACTTCTTTCTTTCAGTTAGTCTCAAAGGTGCTACAAGATCTCTCTACATACTGATTTTACAAGCTAACACAGCTGTATCTTTGAATTCAGAGACAGACAGACAGTTAGTTAGTGGAGCTGATGTAACAAAGGAATTTTATGCTCTCTGTAGTCCACTCCTGTTAGCAATCCAACTACAGGTTAGGTCTTCCTTATCTGAAATGCTTGAAATCTGAAATACAGAGGTGTTTTGTATTACAGATTTTGGAATATTTTGGATTGTGGAATTCCAGTTAAGGGAGACTCAACCTGTATTTTTAGATTAGCTGAGGTTTCTAAATATTCTTCAAAGGGAGCCCCTTGTAGATAGAGCACATTACAATCATCAAAATGGGATACAACTAAGGCATATGTCATCATGGCCAGTCAGATGTACCAAGTGCACTCCTAGACAATGCTGAAATCTGAGCATCTATGTTTGTGGCTGACTCCAGAAGCCAATTCAAACTGAATTTACAGAGTGAGTATAATACCATCCAGTGGTAGATAATACACTTGTGCTGAAGGTGCCACCTTCATTCACACTGCAAAGAAGATCATAAATTGCTATGGAAAGGCTTAGCTTACAGGGTTGCTTGCAGGCCTTTAAACATTTCTAGCACCAAGGGATAAAATCAATACGTACATCATCATGCAATATTTAAGCAACAATTTACATGGGACGGAAGAAAGAATTTTGTAAAAATGTATTGGGTGAAAGTTATTTAGCAAAGCAGTATAAGTGGGAAAGGGTTTCTTTAAGATCACAATGGACTTGGCAGCTGTAACTGAAAGAAAAGACTTCAGCCTGGGGAAGCCCTGCTGCTATGCATGAAAGATGAACAACAGAAAACCCTTGAATCAAATGTTAACTCCTTTCATCTCACTGCATTTGATTTCTACAATGTTAGAACAAGAATGCAAAGTCCTGCTCCAGATTGCTTTGACAAGGATGTGTGTCAGAATATTGTAAAATATTGGTGTAACTTCTTTAGAAGCAAACGGAAGAGCTATATAGATTCAGAATGCAGCAAAACTGTACTTGGCAGCTTGTTTCACAAACAAAAAACCCAAACTGATGTCAATTTCTTAAGTCCATTTCTTTGGCTTAGATATAGAACAATATTGTGCTTGTTTCAGAGTACAGAACTGGGTAGCTTACACTTAAAGAATGCATATCTTAGAAAACAGAGAGGTATGTTTGACAGGAACAATTTAAACTGCCATGGGCATAAACAAACCCAAATGGATAAGGTTGTTTTCTTTATTGCTTTACACTCTGTTCATTTTCTGCAAACAAAAAAGGTCTTAGACGAGGACTTGGTCTTAAACGCACAGTCTGCTGAGTTCTTTGAAACCAAAAAGATGGTCGGATAGATTTCACTTGGATTGATGAAACTAAAAATGCTTTTGAAATCTTGATTTGTTTGTGAGCGTCTCTGTCTCTTTGTCTCTCTCTCGGGTCATCTAATAAAGGTAAATTCAGCACAGATGAAAGGACCTTCCTTACACAGCTCATAGATCAGAACTATGGAATACCTTGCTATAAAACATAGTGATGATTACCATACTGGGAAGCTTTAAAGAGGGATTAGAAAAAGGGGGGTTAAGACAGATTTTCCCCATCTGCATTATGCAGAGGATCCATCCCAAGGGGGTGATTGTTCTGTGACAATTAGCTCATTGAAATAATCAGGGAAGAGTATAGGAGCAAGCAACAGTGCACCAAGTGGTCCTAGTAGTCACTGATAGTCTTATATTGTTTAATTGCATTCTATTGTGCAATTTTGTATCATGCCAAATCTCTACAGTCTGATGGAGACAGTGCATGAAGTCTGTCCTAGCTACTCATGACACAACTGCAGCTTCAATCTAAGTAAGAAACCTCCTAAAACTGGGAGCCATCTATGAATGTTTCAACATGCACTCCGCAGAAACAGTCTTAATGCGCAGGCGCACATAACTGCAAACAAACAATGGTCAACTGCAGTGTCAACAATGTTTTTAAAAGACAATGAACCTGATTTGTATTATCGCATCACCTTTGCCTGTAAGGAAAGAAGGAAGCTTTTAACAGTACTAAAATACAGAATTGATTTGTACACATATTTGATAAAAATCAATGCAATTAGCAAGCAAGTGAATACTAGAAAGGAAAATTGATTGCAAGCAGAGCCCTGAGCAGAAGGCAATCAGTCCATTCTTCTAGATCTTTTCCTCATTCAACTGCTTTTGTTGAGCAAAGGTAACAGACAATGTTTTGGTTTGATTTGTGGGGTCTAGCAAGTTTCTAGATAAAGCCTGTTCTCCTTTATGTCCACACATGATTTGGGCCACAATACACATATTATCCGAAATGCTTAGGACCAGAAGTGTTTTGGATTTCAGATTATTATTATTATTATTATTATTAGGATTTTGGAATAATTGTATATACCTAAAGAAATATCTTGGAGATGGGACCCAAATCTAAATGTGAAATTCCTTTATGTTTTGCATACACCCAATACACATAGTCCGAGGGTAATTTCATTCATAATATTTTAATAATTTCATGCATGAAATAAAGTTTGTGCATACTGAACCATCAGAACGAAAAGATGTCACTATCTCAGATGTCACTATCCCTGTGGACAATTTTGGAGTATTTCGGAATCCTGGATAAGAGATAGTCAACCTATAGGAGAATAAGCGGAATGATCTACTGTATTAGCAAGGAATTAATTCACAGGCAATAGCTAAATATAGAGTATGTTTACACAATTCGTGAACCATAGAACCACTTCCCCTTTTAGTGAGGGACCAAGCGAGATTCTTTGTTCAAAGATCAGAAGCTGCTGAAGTTCAATCTCTCCAAAGACAGTAGTTTATTTTCGCTCAAACCAAGATAGCCAATTATCTCTTCACCTTAACAGAACTAAACTCACAGAATGCGACTTCCTTGTCAGATCAGATGAAACTCAAGGTCATCTGGTGCAGTCACCCTGTTTCCTAGAAAGGACAAGTGTATGCCCTCAGGAAGCCCACAAGCACAACTTGGACTATAACACACAGTTGTGAGGCTCTGGGAATTACAGTCCAAAAAAAGTAACATTTCCAAGGGGTGCCCACAAGTAAGAAATAGCCAAGACTCAGACTTTGAGTATTTGCTGCATCCTTGTCGAATATTTGCTGCATCCTTATAGCATCCCCTGGGATTATTAAGGACAACTTCATGGAGTGTGAACTGTTCACAACTCGGAGGAGTGTGCTTTTCCAAAGCACGCTTATGTATCAGAGTTTCTCAAACCCTCCATACTGTTTGATGACACCTCAGAGTTCAACACCCTTGGTAGGCTAAGAGGTAATGAATATTTTAATGAATGAATGAATTATGAATGAATAAAATAAACAATTGCTCCACATGGATATACATGGATATACTGTACTTGCCAAAGAACAGAAAATTCAAGGAAACATCCTGTTCTTGTGTAGTAAAGCAACGGTCCCAAACTGTTTTTCAGGACCAAAATGCCCAGATTAACCCCGCAGTCATCACCAGCATCACTTTTGCAATTATCCCAAATAGAGTGAACTATTTCTGGGCCAAGTTGGTCAAAGCATCTTTTGCTGCTGTGCAAAAAGATGTTGCACACCAAGTGGTAAACCATTCAATAAGCAAAGACTCTTTAACAATTTCTGTTCACGGTGCAAACCCCTGCAAAGGAGATATTTTGAAAGTTCTGGGTCAGTATTCCAGGATCTGGAAGTCTCCACTATGAATCTCATCTTTTCCATCCGCTTATTAGTTACCCTTGGCAAGCTGCTTTCTATCCAACTCAGTTCACCCACCAGTATATACAATAAATGTGGTTAACAATATTCTGGTTAGAAACGTAGACGTCAAATAAAGTTGGCTAACCCCAGAAATCTATATCATTTCTTAGATTATCTCAAACCTCCAACAAATGTCTGGCAACGAGTTAATAACTTGAACCCTCAAAACATCTTCCTGTGTAATTGGGAAAGAACATGGAAGAAAAAATTGAAATTTACTAAAAGCGCTAACCTAATTGAAAATTATTATAAACTGTTATATAGATGGCATTTGTCCCCACAGAAAGTGGCAAAGATTAAAAATACAAGGGATAGTCATTGTTGGAAGTGCGAAAAAAACAATGCAACTTTATTTCACACGTGGTGGGATTGTAAAGTTGCGAAAAAAATTTGGGAAGAGATTCACAAAACAATTCAATATATTATGCAATGTGAAATAGAAAAGAAACCCCAAATGTATTTATTAAATATTACCGAAGACTTCAAGGGAAAACTATTTTGAGAGGAAATAGAGGTTATATTGTATTTAGTGACAGCGGCACGTTTAATCTTTGCTAAATAATGGAAAGGAGGGGAACAAGATCTACAGGAAGAATGGATGATTAAGGTAAATGAATTGATGGAAATGGACAAAATAACTATGATGATTAAAGAAAAGACAGACCAAAACTTCCAAAGAAAATGGGAAAAAGTATATAAATTATGGGAATGAAACTAAAGGGGAAGGGAGGAAAGGGAAAGGGAGGGAAGGGAAGGGAAGGGGAGAAGAAAGGGGATAGGAAGAGGATTGATTATATATTCTTCTTCTTTCATATATCCCTCATTTATTTCATGGCTGGAAATAAAGCAACACCAGTCCTAAAAACGGATATGCCACAGAGGAACATAAAAATAACGGAAGACGACAGACAGTAAATGTTGTCTATCCGTTTTAACAGTATAACTGCGCCGATAGGATAGAGGAACAATATAAGTATTTTTTAAAAATATGTTTATTTGTTCTGTATGTTTCACTTTTTTTGTTGTGGTTTGTTTTGTATGTCATGTTAAGTCAAAATTAAATTTTAAAAAAATCTTCCTGGACCTGTTAAATTCAAGAGAGAAATGTCTTCCTTATAGAGTCACTTCCAACAAGTTTCTTCCTTGCCCCCTAGAATCATCGCTGGCCTCACACTTTTTTCAATTTAGTTTTGTCTAACCATGGGTTTAGGCATGTGAGCATCAGAAACCATTTAAGGTGGCCTAATTTTGACTTCAGTCGGTCTCTATGGAGATTCATTCAAATGTTGTATATCTAGGTAGTAGGAAGGAAAAAATAGAATTGACATAATAAGGAGCTCGTAGGAGATGCTTAAATTCAGGAAGTGTGAAGGGGATGGGGAAGATGGAACCAAGCTTTTCAGTCTTGCAGATTTTCTCTCTACCTACCAAAGTATATGTATCTTTACAAAGGCTTACTGTTACAACAGTGAGTATGTGGATGCTCACAAATGTGTACCTACTTATCACACCATTACATTTAGAACTACTACTGTTATGTGTGCTCATAAAAACCTTTCTGGGATAGATTAGCAGTGATTTGGTACTACACCCTGTGGTGCAAATGCTCTTGAAGCTGAGATACAATGGATGCTGGGCTGAACACCATCACCTAGCTCTAGCCAAAGAAGGAAACACCAGGGAGACCAGAAAGGAAGCTTCTAAATCACAACAAGACAGGGTATTCTTCTGTGAATTGGCCTGCCCCAGCCAGGAGCAGTGTTCAACAACTACTCATTATAAACTCATCCTATTATTTGTTGTTGTTGTTTGCTATCAAGTCAACATCAGCATATGGCAACCCTATGGATGTGAGACCTCCAAGAGCCACAGTCAACCCTGCGGTGTTTGGATCTTGCAAGCTCAGGGCTGTGGCTGCCTTGATTCATTCAATCCACCTGTAGTGCATTCTTCCTACTGTGTTTCACTTTACCAATCATTCTTGTCTTCTCGAACGAGACATGGCATCTCATGATATGTCCAAAGTACAACAGCCTCAGTAGAGTCATCTTTTTGAACTCTTCATTTTACATGGAATGAAAAACTGGTTAGGGCAAAAAGACCAATTCAGCAAGTGCAGTTGCTTGCAGGCTGTCCTTGGAACTGCATTTCTTCCAGCCTCCATACAGAAATGTGGCCATTCATTAGTGCTTTTCCCTTCTGATTGTTTGGTTTGTTCCCTACTGTCTAAACAGTCAGAGTTATCCTCTTACTTTTAACACTACAAAGTAATCAAGTCACTCCATTCCAGCTGAAAGGTTTCTGATGCCTTGGAGAGAAAATGGAAGTGGCCAGGCAGTGTGTGCGTGTATGTGCGCACGCCTGCTATGTCATGTAGGGGCAGAGAAAAATGGGGAAAAGCATCTAAGCTGTCTGTTCAGCTCACCCTAAACTTCAGATTCCAGTCACCTCTTTCCGTTAAACGTATGAATGGCACTGAATTTTAACTGAAGTGAGGAGTTATCCAAGGACATACAACTTTCAGTTGACATTAATTCTGATTTACCTCCTGGGATATCAGACTAAGATTCATTTCTGATCAAGAACAAAAAGCTTCCGTGCATTCTCTCTTTCTGGTTTAAGATAAACTCGAGTGTTTTACAACTAAAAGGAAAAAGCCATGTGGAGCAACATTATATTCCTGCAAGCCAGCTGGTTTATGAATAAAAAGAACAAGAGATGAAACATATCCATCCTTTGTCCTACTACACATTAATAAAGCCATATCTGAGCAAGAGACCAGAAAGGCCAGAAATCTATTATTTTAAGAGGATTAAAATAATCTATATTGTCAAAAGCCTCTTTGGGAGTCATGGTCTTCCCAATCCATATCTCAAGACTTCAAGAGTCTTCTCCTTATGGGTCACACCACAGTGATATAGAATCTGTTCAATAAGCTACATATTCAGCTGAGACCATAAACTTCATGAAGGGGTGGGAGGGACCACCTTTCGATGATGCGTCATTTGGCCCCACACATTTGTTCAGCTAAAAGTTGGGATGGAAACTGATCCACTTATTTTTCTCATGGAAGCATTCTTCGTTTCCAGCCTATCCTGCATTGCATCAGAATACTGTCATCAGACTGGTCTATCCTTTACATATTTAAATAGTACATACATAATCAGAATAGATTGTATTTATCAGATTTTCCTTTTTATATTTCTTTGCTTGTCAAACTGACTACTGTCCATGCCCCAACTAGAATATGATCTCATTCTGGATCAGTCTAAAAGGTTTTATTTATTTATTGAATTTACATCCTGTCTTTCTCCCAAAATGGGATCCAAGGCAGACCCAACAGTATGAATTGTTTTGGTTCAGCAATAGCTTTCATCTGCCCATCTTCAACATTCTCCCTTAACCTCAAGAAAGCAAGATCCCACATCTCCGGTGCCTTAGGTAATATTTATGGAGTTACATTTTAGACTCTGTCATGTAGCATTTAAAGCTAAGACAGAGATTACAGTGGTGCCTCGGGTTACGAAATTAATTCGTTCCGCGGCTAATTTCGTAACCCGAAAAACCTTCGTAAGCCGAATTGCCATAGGCGCTAATGGGGAAAAAAGCCGCGGCTCTGCCGCGGCTCCATTTAAAACAGCGCCGGAGTTTTTTCATAACCCGAAAAAACTTTCGTAACCCGAAACAATAAATCCCTATGGGATTTATTCGTATCCCGAAAAATTCGTAACCTGGGTATTTCGTATCCCGAGGTACCACTGTACTTAGAATGCAGTTTTGCATTCATAAAATTTTTGGATATGACCAAATATAGACTTTCCCCCTTAAATATCTTACTTTGGTTTGCTGGTACTTTGCAAAGCCAAATGAAGCACTATCCTTGATACCTGAATTCTCAGGAATCTTTATCCAACGGGAGAAAGAGAAAAGGGTGAGCATGGTAGTCCTTCATGTTTGGTGCCAGGCTGAAATATGTAATATTGTTCATAATTGTCAAAGCACTGCAGAATAATTCAGAGAGTGACAAGCTTGTGGATCATTCAGAGCACTCTTGTGGTTCTGTGACAAATGTGCACTAAATTCATCTCATTTGCTTAATTAATGCATACAGGCTGTGAATGGATGACAGACCAAGGCTAGGAATGGATGACAGACCAGTGTTAGGATGACAGGTATGCTATACTCGTAGTGAGACAGAGTAAGAATCATGTGCCTTGCAAACCCTTGCTTTGGGTAGCATTTCACTTTCAAGAAACAATGTTTGGCATTTTGAACAGCAGTGACAAGTCACTTCTTGTCAACTGAATTTTCTAGACACCTAGATAAGACCCGGAAATGCCAACAGAAGGTTTTTATAACCAAGAATCAGATCTACAAAATCATCAGATAACCAAGATCTACAGAATCATCACATATGTTGAGATGGAAGCATTTTCTGAGTTAAGCCATTTGCTGTATTTGCCCATAGTTGGAATATTCCTAAGAAGCCATAAGTATTTTTAAGACCACATTAAGGGAGACAGCCTCCATGGTATAGTGGCTTCAGTGCTGCAGGAGGTTTCTAGGAGACCAGCTTTTGAATCCCTGCTCAGCCATGAAAACCACTGGGTGACCCTGGGCAGATCACACCCTCCAAGACTTAGAGGAAGGCAATTACCAACCTCAGCTCAATAAATCTTGCTAAGAAAATCCTATGACAGGGTCACTGTATGTCAGAATCATCCAGCACGTAATAACAAAATAAAAAAGGACCTTCATTCAAAGCAAGTGCTCTAAGCTACAGCCCATCCCAGCTTCCCCACTTCATGTTTTAGTGAACCTGGAAAGGAAGAAAGTCCTGGCACCTCTTCCATGTCCTTGTGTCCTTAAGTGCCCATGATATCTCTAGGTTAATCTTAAAGAAATCAACAGAATACAAGGGAGGAAGTGGTTACTTAGATGAAGGATACTGGCAAGAAATGTACTTATGTCAAGGCTGCTCTAAATCAGATGTCTGGCAATCAATGAATATGTCATACAAAACAAATGATCTGTTTTAATACTGCAATAGTTTAATTCTATTTTAATTGTTACTTTTGTAAGTTTTTCATTGTATTTTTGGAATGTGAAGTCGAAGACTTTCACGGCCAGCATCCATAGTTCTTTGTGGGTTTTTCAGGCTATGTGGCATAAGACTTTTTCCGGATGTTTTGCCAGCATTCTCTGAAGATGCCAGCCACAGATGCTGGTGAAATGTCAGGAAAAAGCTCTTATAGAACACAGACCATAGCCCAAAAAACCTACAAAAACCAACATATTTTGTAAATTTTTAATTTTAAGTTTTTAGACTGTAAGCTGCTTTGGGTCCTAATTTTTTTTGGGGGGGGGGGGAAGCAGGATAGAAATTAATATAATAAATAAACTTCCTCAGTGCAGAAATCTGAACTGCCAGAGAGAAGAATTTGTTTCACCTTTTGAGTTTTATCTCCCTCTTTCACAGAACTATAACACCCAGGCCACCCAATGTAACCCATTGGTAGGCAATACACAGCAGACTAATAGAAATTCCTTTGTGGCACTTGCTGCCACTAACCCAGCATCCAGTGCTGGTGAAATAAAGGGCCACAGGCAAGACAGGATGAAGCAGATCCTGTGAGCCACGAGGTGGAGGACAAGCAGGAAATTGACTAGCAGTGCTTAGTAATGGATAGGAGTACCAAAACAAAGGTAATTGGAGGCAGGTCTTTCAGCACTTGCTCTGAGTCCAGGGAGCAGATGACTTGCTTTATCAAGAGCTTACTCTCAGATGAACCATTTTTATTCTGGTCCATGGTTCTGACTCTCTCTGGCAAAGGAATGCAGAGCTCCAAAGGGACTGGTATGCTTGCTGGGGATGATGCAAGTTGTAATCCAATAATACTTGGAAGAGACCAGGTTAAGAAACACTGCACTAGGAGAATGCACAAAGGTTGGGTAGGACCTCAGTTTGGAGGCAGATAAATCCACTTAGAATATGCCCTGCAGAAATTTATTTATTTATTTATTAAACTGAACAGTTGACAATTTAGATATCAGATGATGACCACAGCATTGCACTGGAGGACCTAGAGATTCCTAAAGAGGTGTTCTCTCAGGTAAAAACATAGTGTTTTTCTTATATGCAGTTTTTCCACATTCATGGGGTCCTGTGCCCCTAACCCCAGTGAATGTGGAGGGACAAGCATATAGGGCTTTCTTCTGTTACCTGAGCACAGATCATTGTCATTGTTGTTGTACGTCAAATAATTTCTGACTTATGACTATCATAAGATTTATTCAGAGGGGATTTGTCTTTGCCTCCCTTTGATACTGAGAGACTGTGACTCGCCCAAAGTCACCCAGTGGGTTTCCATGGCCAAGTAGGGATTTGAACTCTGGTCTCTCGGAGTCCTAGTCCAACATTCAATCCACTGCTGGCTCCAGGATCATAGTCCAACATAGTCAAACCAATACACCACACCAGCTGTTGAGCACACATCATCCCGTTTATTCAACTGCACAAAGATTTCAGCAAAAGAAACACAACAGCAGCAAAAACACCATGAAACCTGGCTTTCTCCTTTTGTGAAACAAGTCCACAGCACAGCAGGCTGTGGCTCTACATATTGTTAAGGACATCAAGAATGCTTTTCAGAGAGATACTTGCTTCTTCTGGAGTAAGTTGCTCTCTTTGACAAGGGAGGAACAGAAATTCCACGCTGATGAGTCACGGCTTGGCAGCCAGGGATCAAACCCTTTGGCCTGCATTTCTGACTGCAGCATTGTACAGCGGGTTGTGTTGTGTTTGTTTTTTGTTTTTGAGCCAATGTGGGGCTTTTAATACAAGCATCAGAGTTAATTAAGAAAACAAGCAGCCCTGAAGCAACTACAGAGAGGCCAAAAAATTATATATGAGAGAGAAAACGGGTATATCTTAATCTACTAGGTTACTGAAAATCTAAAAGAATGCAGCAATTGCTTTCATATGAGAAAATTGTTCAGAGCACTCCAGTAAAAGCAGAAGCAGCTGGAAAGAGCAAAATTGAATTAAATCTGCTATCTGTTCTGTATCCTTCTTCTGACTGTATCAGATGAGTACCTGATAGCTATTTGGAAACAATTATCTAACCGTATTGGGAGATTGCTTTTAGAGGCTGAGTGGAATGATAGGGAACTGTTGGCCCACTTAACTTGGTCACCTGTGGCAAATTTAACCCAGAAGGTCAATCATTAAAATGCAGACCTGAAAATCCACTCATTTGCTAGCCTTTTCTTCCTCTCTTGTAACACACATGGGCTGCCACAACGGAGAGGTTGCAGGCATGTTCTCTGCTGCCTCAGGAACTAGGTCCAATGGTATTATATTAGTTATAGGAGGGTAGATTTCAATTAAACATTAGAAAGAACTTCTTGACAGTAAGCGGTTCAGCAATGGAATTCAATTGCCTATGGAAGTGGTGGGGTCTTCTTTTCTGATTGTCTCCAAAAAGAGGTTGGGCACCTACCTGCTGGGGATGCTTTAGTGGAGATCTTGCACTTAGCAAGAGTTTGGACTCAATTGTACCTTCCAACTCAATGATTTTATATAAGATGCTGCCTCACCCCAACCCAAAAGAAAACTCTTGGTATAAAGCAGCTCCAGGAAAAGTTCACAAACCCACCTCATTCTAAATTAGCAAAGTGAGGAATAAGCCAAAACCCAGTCCTTTGTGCTTTGTCTCCCAGATCCTCATATGTCAAGGTTGCCCATTCCTGGTAGAAGTGGGGAACCTGTGGCCTTCTTGATGTTGTTCAACTCCTCACTCCCATCTTCCCTGACTATGCTGGCTGGGACCAATGAGAACTGGAAGTCCAACAGGATAGAAGTATATCCTGAGTTTACCTTCTAAGAACACAAAGGTTTATGGCAGTGGCTACAATGGGCAGGCAGCATCTGTAGCATAATTTCTCAAGGACTTGTCAAAATACTGGCTATGATAAATAATAGTAACACCACACCTGGAGACAAGGGTTTGATTCCCAATTCAAGCGTTAAAAAAAAAAACCCTGGGTGAACTTGGACAAGTCACATTCTCTCAGCCTAAGAGGATAGCAATGGCAAACCTCCCTCTGAAGAAATTTGTCAAGAAAGACTTAGAGTCACCATAAGTCAAAAATGATTTGGAGGCATGCATCAACAACAACATGTACAGTCGGGCCTCCATATTCACGTTTTTTTTTTTCTAAATCCATGGTTTGAACATTTTTGAAAATGTATAATTTTCCATAAGCAAACCTTGATGTTGCCATTTTATATAAGCAACACCATTTTACTATCTACTGTATTCAAAGGGACGTGAGCATCCACAGATTTTGGTATATGGAACCAAACCCCGGCAGATACCAAGGGCCCACTGTACAGAGTACCACAACCATCTTATTGTCCTCAATAGGAGAAAGAAATAAGTATATAATTCCCACCTTACAAGAGGCATGGGTGACAAGCCCAGTTTTGGAGCATTTGAAGAATATACTACACAGGCTCATATGTTTACTTCTTCCTTTTTCCTGTTGTAAAGCCATTCCCTCAACAGTTTCTAACTATGGTTTGCTATGATGCTCAGATCAAGTAGCTGTGGTTGGGGCCAGCCTCCAATTAACACTTGGTTTTCAAATAATTAGTTTGGAGATTTGTGCTTACCACAATTTGCCTAATTCAGATCTCAGAGCAAACAATGGCTATAGGAAACAGGAAATGAAGATGGAAGCAAAATATTATAAGCATCTTAGCCTAAGATCTTCATCATCCATCTCTCTCCCCCACTCTAGGATTTGCCTCAAACTTTTATGAGAATGAATCTGGTAAAAATTCTGAACAGCTATCCAGCTAAAGTACATATAAGAAATTCGATTCCACTGACATTGCTGGTCTGTCACTGGCAATGCTCCATGGTCTTGGGAGAAGTCTTTCCATACCCTTGAAAAAGAGATGCTTTGAAATGGGAATTGAATCAGGGGCAACTAGTCATACAGAGTTTATCATCATCTGCTGCTACACTTTTTTCTCCTGTATGGTTTTGAACATCTTTGCCTGATGAAGAAGCCAGTAGAGCTTCGAAAGCTTGTGTGATTTATTTTGTGCATTTTATCTGGCCTTGTAAAACGTATCACTGTTCTACCGATTCTGGATTTCGTTGTATCTACTGCTAAGCAACAGCTTCATCCTACACAAAAACATGTGCCAATAAAAGAGATGCAAACTGTGTGGAGTTGTGAGCGCGGTTACTTTTTGCTGCTGCTGTATACTGCCATTCCACTTTTTCATTTTTGTTTCATTTATTTACTTTTGAGGATGGAGGTTTCCATCCAGTTTTATTTTGTGTGTCTTTAGTGCGATCCCAGGATATACATTATTTAAAAGAACACACATTGTTTATCCATGTGGTTAACAGGAATGTTGTGTAGGTATACTATACACAGCCAGGACATCACCATAGGAAGTTCATCACTCTCCCAGCCTTAAAAATAAAGGCTGAAGAGTTTAAAGACACAGCAAATAAAACACACCGGGTGATTCGTAACAAAATGAAACTTCCTTCCTTTTTTAAAAAAAGGATCTAAGATCAGCCTCCCAAGGTGAACAGTGTGACCTTCTTATCGCCATGCCTGCAATCTTTATCAAATGTATCTTAAGACATTTCGCTTTGAAAATAAGGTATCTTCTCATCAGAAAGAAACACCAGCCATACAAGAAAAAAAAATCTGCCTGCAGTAACGGTAAGAGCTTTAAATAGTCATCCTGAACTGTTAACCGGATGGAAGCAAAGTAGTATTTGATGAACTGTTTTCCATCAACAACAAAATAAGCCTGTGGTTGCCGCTAACAAACTATATAACCAACTACTGCTGCATCAATAAAAACACCACAAAGATTATATTCTTTCATCCCAATATCAGCACCAATATTTTAACATGAAGTAGGTTAGATTTGATTTTATACTTTCTAAATTAATTTCAGAGGCATGGCTAAATAAGACTACATCTCTCATTGTGCTTTTGTTATAACATGCTCATGTGTAGCAAACTGTGAAGAAAATGCAGTAATTAGAGGTTAAATTAATCCCTGACAGACAAGTGGCTTAGTAAATCCAGGACTTCTGCACAAAGCATTGCACGAAGCTCACCGGTCTTGTAGAATTAGACACAAAGGCCACTGCAGTTGTAATGCACTTTGTCAATCTTAACACAAAAGGGTTGAGATGTAAGCATTGGAGAAAAGCTTCGAAAGCCCAATATTCAATCTAGAGTTCTGCAACAATACCATTTGCAGGGTAATACAATTGTTTAAACTGGCAGTGCAATCTGGCTGGGATTGACAACTGGGATTGACAACAGTCTTTGACACAGTGCTACTTTAGAGGCTTAGAAATGCCATCCAGCTATCCCAAAATCCTTTGGTGTAGCCTATGGGTGCTTTATAATCTCTCAGGAATGTCAGTTGTTGTTTTCCTATGTATGTTTCCAGGCCTGACGTCTGTAGATGTTCACCATAAACCAGAATAGCAGAAACTGTGTTTAAGGACTGGAAACGAGAAAAGGAAAAGGGGGATGTCTGTTTGGAGTACTCTTGTCACAGCCTATCTAGAGGTTAATCACATTTTATAGATCTGAGGAAGAGAATGTGAAAGCCAGAATAAATATTCAGCAGGAATAGTAGAAGAAATCTAACATGTGTAGTTTGACATTTTGCTAAAGAGAATAGGAATAATAGCAATTAAGTGTAACTAAATTTGTAAATGAGTGGTGCCCCTTCCACTCTCTCTAGTTCCTAATGTGGCTCACTTAGCTAAGTTGCATAAACACTTAAGGCCACCAGGGACCTGTTTACACAATTAGTTATCCTGGGTTAACAATGCTTGAACTCACTTCAGCCTTTAATCTGTGTGTATGTGTTTAAGGGGTGAATCAGAGGTTGAGATGAGTGGGAAGAGTCAACAGAGTTTGCCAAGACCAGACTCTCAACTCACCTTTGGTGCAACCTAGGCTAAAATAATCATGTGAATGCTGAACTGGTCTGATCTCACTGGTGTCACAGGTCCAGATCAAGAACACCATAACTTGTACATGGGAATGGCCCAAGGCTGTCTGTAACTGAACCAGCCTGGAATTCCTTATTCACATATTTGCTTGCTTGTTCCTAACTGCCCTTGAGTTGCCTTCAACTCATGGCAACCCTGTGGAGGAGACATCTCCAGGACCCCCTATCCTCCATTGCTCTACTTCTGGCAAATACAAGCCTATGGCCTTCCCTGATTGAGTCTATCCATCTGGCATGCGGTCGTCTAATAAATCATGTCTTCTCATGATGTGACCAAAGTACAACAGCCTCAATCTGATCATCTTGGCTTCCAAGGAGATCTCAGGTTTGACCTGTTCAAGGACTCATTTGTTTGTCTTTTTGGACACCCACAATATCCTCAGCACTCTTCTCCAGCACTACATTTCAAATGGATCCTTGAACAGTTCAACTTTGAAATTTCCCTGCAAGCCAAGATGATCAAATTGAGGCTGCCATGTTTTGGTCACATCATGAGAAAATACGATTCATTAGAAGACTGCATGCCAGATGGAGGTATATAATGTGTGTGTGTGTGTGTGTGTGTGAATTTTATGTAAGATTCATATATACATATTATATATAAATATGGTATTCACATATACATATACAAGTATTAACATATACAGGAAGCTTTATCCTCAACAATAGTATGCAAACCATGTGTTCTTGAGAAACATGAGGTTTCTTGGAAACCTATCAGGGACTTCACAATGAGAAATAACCATATACAAACATCCCCACAGACAGCTTGTTCACCACAACAGGCCATAGTTTAATGGCTGGATATCTATTCTGCATGCAGAAGGTCCTTGTTTCAAGACTCAGAATTTCCAGGTAGGACTGGGAAAAAAACCCTCACTAGAGATCCATTGTCAGAGCCAATGGGCAACAGTGATCATGATAAGCCAACAGATTGAGCTGGTGTAAACAAGTTCACTATGATCTGTCCTCACCGAGAATAGCCAGAGGAGGGTCTGCCACAGGCAACAGCGAGACTCAACAGATGTGTCCATCACCTTGCATGGGCCAAGCATACACCTAAGAATACTCTCCAAAATCCTCTGTGGAAAACATATTGGGGCTGGGTGTCCCCTGAATAGGCAAATCCTAGCAGAGATGATTACTTGTAGGTACAAAATTTGAAAACTCCTATCCTTGGGATGAGTGGGGAGAGAAACCAACCAGACACCCTCTGAAAATGGTAAAGGGTTGGTCCATGGGGAGGAGAGGGCTTGGAACCAAACCCCAGTGGATACCAAGTGCCCACACTATTGCCATTACATTTAGCGACATACCTGTATTGGAATTATGGTTTATGAGTAACATTAGCAAAAAAATATTACTAAGGATTCTGTATAGTATGGGGTGACATGGGAGGAGATCAAATGAGGGCGAGTGACACCATTAATTGCTGCATTGGGTGACGTCAACCTTACTGTCACCACTGCATTTAGCTGTATTTCTGGTTTCATTTTTTAAATTTTAACACTGCAATGCATCTTCTCCTGAAGAACATAAGAAACATTACAGGCATCTGTTTTACATAAATATTTGATATGATTAGCTATTATCAGAAAACACTCTACTTGACTTCACCTGAGGAAAATGAGAAAATGAAGTCTAACAAAAAGAGTATCCTGCCCAAAACAATCAAAGAGTTCCTTGCTGCACAGGGGTCAAGCACTTTCTTGAAGTCAACGCTGTAAGGATTTGATGAGGGCAGTTAGCAAGTGTTCGCCAGTGCAGTCTCCTTTTGATATTGTTTCTCAGGTCAGGCTGGGAGCTTCTGGTATTCGGCCAGCTCTTACCAAGAGACTACTCATTACCTTATAATCACTGGTAAATTGGATGACTGAAGGCCAAAGTTAAGTCTTAGCTCTAATTTAGGACTCCATGCTCCTTCCTTCCTTCCTTAAGAATGCCAAAATGAAATAAACTCTGACAAGTGGGTAGGGCTGAAGCAAAGGTTGGAATATGGTAAAGAGGGAGATCAAGCATTGTTAGAGGAGGGACCACCATCCACTCAAAGGATGCATGAAGTCACAGGTTCACCTTCTGGCATCTTATGTCTAAAACTTGCTGCAGCAGAACATAGTATATATAGGGCTGTCTCCGCACTGCAGAAATAATCTGGTGTGAAGCTATTTTAACTGCCATGGCTCAATGCTATAGAATTTGGGGAATTATAGTTTGTTGCTGTACCAGAACTCTCTGTCAGCGAAGGCTAAATATCACACAAAGCTACAATTCTGAGATTTCTATAGCATTAAGCCGAGGCAGTTAAAGCAGTGTCAAACTGGATTGTTTCTGTAATGCAGATGCAGCCCTAGTTAAACCAATGCCTTCAGTACAAGATAGCTTCTTAAACTGTTAATTCAAATTTATCATTTGTCAAGTTACAAACCTGTATATAGGTATGTATCATGGGAAGGACAAGCATGTACAAGAAATATTACAGTACTCCCAACATTAGAATGAATCTTTATAAAGTGCTTTTTTGCCAGGCCTTTCTTTGTTTCCTAAAACAAAAAAATCTGACATTGAAAGGCAAGCATTTTCTGCACTGGGCTTAACCCTAGTTAGGATCTCAAACATAAACCTCTAGTGAGGTTTGCTAAGCTTTGGATTTCGCTCTCAGGGCATGCTTTAGCATTTTAGGGGACACCGGTGATAACAATGGTTTGCAAGCATGTAGGGCAACTGGTGGGGGAAAGGAACTGTCTTAAAAACTTACGGTAGGTATTTAAACATAGCATCTAGCAATTATTTTTAAAAAACCAAACCATACCTTGTTGTCCTTGATCTCTAAAAGCGAATGAAAAGAACAAAAAAGTACAGACTTTGGTCCTTCCTTTTCTGCCTGTCTTGCCTTGCACATCACTTTTGAAGGTAAGAGCCATACAAATCTAGACTTCAGCAGTGCTTACAGCTGCCCTACTGTGTCAGGAAAACACCCTCCCCCTGCAGAGGTAATCCCCATCGCGCCTGCAACAGACTGAACCTCCAGCTGTCTCTCCTCAAACTGAAGAGCACAAGGGATGGAAGAGCTGAGGTCAGCAAGTAGCTTTTAAGAGCCAAGGAGAAAGAAAGAGCTGCTCCTGACATTGCAGCATACATTTTATGATTGCGTATAATGCTGAGATATGGCATCACCAAATCATTAACACTCCAGGATACGCCTAAAGAAGTGCTTGGATAAACATCATTTGATCTGCGAAGCTGCCAAGAATTTTACATGGTACACCCTGGCAAGGAGAACATTAAGAGCTTGCAGTGAACCTTTGGAAATTCCCAATTGATCACGAATTGGTGACAAGAGTCTATTTGTTGCTCAGGCACAAGCGTCCAGACAGCTTGTTAAAGAAACCTGCTGTAAAGAAAAGGGAAAAAAGTGTCTGCTAGAGCTTGACTTGGGGCGGTGTAAATTTTATATTGCCCCTGCAAGTCACTTTAAGATAATCACAGGGATTGCACTTTACTGGCGACAAAGAACTGTGCCAGGGTCCCAGCTCTTCATCCACCGAACAATCTCATCAACAGCTTAAGTGCCTCAGTCTGGCTGTATGTCAACTAGAGAGCTGGATTTGGAGCAGAGGAGGCTGCCGTTCGAACTCCAGTCTCCCATGAATGAAACCTGCTAGTTGGCTTTTGACATCCTAGTTTCCCCCAGGCTAGCCGATTTTGCAGGGCAGGATAATCCAGTCAAGTTACGAGGATCAGAAAAGCAAAATAGCACAGACTGAACATACCCATGATGAGGACAGTGGGCCCTAGGTATCCACTGGGGTTTGGTTCCAGGAACCACCACCATTCACCCCGTGGATACCAAAATCCATGCATGCTCGAATCCCATTAAATACAATGACAGAGTAAAATGGTGCCACTATCATAAAATGGCAAAATCAAGCTTTGCTTTTTGGAATTTATATCTTTTTAGAACATTTACGAGTTGTGGATGCTCTGGATAAAGAATCTCTAGGTAAGGAATCCATGGGTACCGACGGCTGATTGTATTTACTGCCTGTCTCACCACCCAAGGATCCCCCGAAGTAGGACACAACTTTTCAGACAACACACTGTAAAGGATCTTGTGGCACATTTCAAGATTGTACTCTGCTTTTGCAGACAAGCTAAAAGTATTGCTGGTGTCCCTGAATCACTCTGAAAGTTCTTGCATACTGCAATAAGGGCAACAGTTCAGTTGCTGCAAATTTGCTTGGATTGTTTAGACCTTAAATGATATAACCCACTGCTGTAAATGTCATTATATATCTTGTTTTTCTTTGTGATTTCAGTTGTCTTGCTGACTATATTATGGCTGCAATAATATCACACACAAATACATACACACTTGCTTGACAACGAAAAGCAAACCCCGTTTTTAAACTTGTCTAAATTCGACTGTGGCCAACAAACACAATTTGATAGATTGTTCCACAGGAAAGGGACATTCCTGCATTAAACTGATAAAGCCCTTAAGACCAAGATCCTATACACTTTCAGTGGAACACAAATATAAGCCAACACAGTTATGCTGGATCCCACAATTACACAACCAATTGTGCAACAGGTGCCATGGCCTTCAGCTCATCTATTACACACCATGGTCAGTTAGCATCCACCTAGACAGAAGTGAGAGGAAGGGTTGTGTACAGAATGAACGGTTGTGTACAGAGAACATTTGCAGCATCTGAGAAAATGCAAGAGCTTTCATTTATTTATTTATCTATTTATTTTTACACTAATATAGTGCCCCACATCAGCACTGGTTTCTGCAAATCAATGTGTGTATGTTGCACAGTAATAACCTATACATATTGGTAGATTTTGTATCATAACACACCAATACCATCTAGCTTTTCAGGTGGTCATCAAGGGACAGGTTAAACCAGGGTCTCCTCTGCACTGCAAAAATAATGCAGTTTGATACTGCATTATTATGGCTCAATGCTATCGAATCTTGGGATTTGTAGTTTAGTGGGGCACCAGAGCACCCTGACAGAGAAGGCAAAATATCACACAAAACTACAAATCCTAGAATTTCATAGCATTGAACAACAGCAGTTAATGGGATCAAACTGCATTACTACTACAGTACAGATGAACCCTGAGAGAAGAGACTGCCCTGTCTCCACTGTAGTAGGTGGGATGAAACACACCTAGGGTTGGAACATATCAACTCTTTCCTACATCCTTTGAGTATTGTCAGTAGGCCTTCTTACTATCTACTAACTTTTTCCAACTGAACTGGCCAAATGTCAAGTCATTGAAATGCCATCCACATGGATAAAAGCACAAACATCTGAAAATTGGGATGTGTCAGTGGCACCTAACCCTAGCTGAACTGTAGCTAAAGAAGGACCAAATACCAAAACCATTACTGCGCCCAGCAAAATAAAACACAACTGCCAAGCCAAGACATACAGGGCTGACTGGTTTCTTGAAACTTCCCACCCTTCACCAATATGTGAGTAGTTTTGAAGTGATACAGATTACTTCAGCCCAACAGTGAAATGCAAAGACAATCTTTCTGGCACTTCCACTGAATCCTCCCATGTCAAATTCCCACTGTTCCAGTTCCACAATAAAAGCTGATAAAACCCACACCCAACCTTTGCTTCCTTTTTCTTTGTAGAAAGAGTGTGTGTGTGTGTGTGTGTGTGTGTGTGTGTGTGTGTGTTTCATGATGGTACTAAAGGACCAGCTGTACATTCAGAAAACCTAAGATACTTTCCCCCCAAATTCGCCTCCTTCTTCCACACAAATTACCAATTACTGCCTTTTGGATTCACCTTTCTGAAATGTTATGTCATGCTCAAAGGATCAACCTGCCAAAAAGCTGTCCTATGCAAGACCAAGTGAAATTAAAAGCATCAATTTTAAAGAGTACTTTGTGCAGGAGAACCTCCTAGTAGCCTGGGCCTCAAATGCTCTTTAAGAATCATTTTAAAAACACCCCAAAATAAAACAAAACCTTACAGCTGACTGGTGCTACCTAGGTTACCCGTCACTGATACTGAAGCGGGTATATTATTAAGAGAAGGGTATGATGGGAATTGGTTGCATTGTGCTGATCCATAGTAACCAACTCCTGTTCGTCCATCATTTATCTCTTTCACAGACAACATATGGGTTTGTCTATTCACACTCTCAGCATTCTATCTGCTCCAACAAACACCCAGCACTTTCTGCTTGGATAAGGAGATTTTTTAGTTACATCCATTATGTGCATATCAACATTTATGGCACTGAGATAATTGCCCAAGAGCTCAGGGGGATAAAAGCTCCCTCTTTATAACTCCCCCCCCCCTTTAGAAAATCAATATTGATATAAAATAGTTTGACGCACAGCCCAGGACACACAAATCATTCAATTTGAAATATACTTTTTTTAAAACGAGCAGGCCATACTGAAAGACTGGGCAGCAAAGGCTTGTTAATGAGTAATGATTGCAAACTGTTCTCCCTTTAGAAGGGGAAAAGAAGAAATTAGCAACATGCATTGTTAATCATTCCTTAAATAAGCAAATGGCGAATCTGTCAGGTATAAAGGAGAGCCTTTGGAAAGACGCCACCTTCTCATTTGAACCGATTTAACTCTCTGTCGAGTGAACAAACCAGTTAGTAATGAATCATATCTTAGAAGCACCTGCATACTTCAGCATTGCTGGCAACTCTCAAAACGACAGGAGAGAAAACAACAATAATAGCGTTTCGATGTGGCAATTCCTTTTAAATGTAAAATTTCCACCAACACTCTCTTGTACTTCCAAGTGAGAAAAATTCATTTGCAAAAGTATACTGCACTGGCTGACAGAATTTCCCGTTTACCAGGAGGTATACAAAGTAATGATTATATTTTTACTTGTGCTCATAGCTGGAGTTCATTGATGCTTCCAAACGCTGAAATGTGTTGCCAAATTCAAAACCTAAGTCCTAGTATTGTTTTGAATTCTGAAGTATCTGCTTTTCCGTGCAAAAACATTAAAAGACTTTGGAACAAAATGTTTTGTTCCACAAAGCAGAGACCTGCCACAAAACCAGAGACCTGGTTTAATTCCAGAAGATGTTCAGTGGGCCCTTTGGATCTGCAAGAGTTTGATTATATGAAAAAAGCACAGGTGATCATGCCTCATATTTATGTATACGTTTAAAATTTTTGTTAGCTGCCTTGGATCCCAATTTGGAAGAAAGGTGGGATATAACTCTATTAAAAAACAAATAAATGTTATATGAGGTGAAGCAAACTCACAAGCTTCAGTGACTTTTTGTTTGTGTTGCTGCCATTTAATCATATTGGTCAGTTGAATTTGCGGATCCAGAGCCTGCAGATCAGGAGGGACCACTCTATTAAGCAGACTCTTTTGTGGATATCTGTCCCAACTTGTGAGATACACCTCCCCAATGTGTTCATTTCAACAGAAGCAGTTTCTGAACACAGCAACCCAGTGACTTCTCTAAAAGCAATTCAGGAAGTGGAAGCCAGACTTGGACCAAATTAAAGTACCTTCAGAAGCAGCACCTTTATGTACTAACCCTAGCCAACAAAAATGCCCTTTCCTCATGAACCCATACAGGGTTCACAAACCAGACACACAGTTCTGTCTGAGTCATTTTTTGCTTGAATGCCACCATGATTGGGCAATGGTTGGGTATATCTGAATATTGAAAGATAGAAAATGGGATAAAATCTACTATGATCAGGGAGGCGTAGAGCAAGAGAATGAACTCCTAGCTTGAGGAAATTATAGCCAGGTCAAGCTGATGGAAGAGAAAAGGGCAGTATTATTATTATTATTATTAGTAGTAGTAGTAGTAGTAGTAGTAGCAGTCTTGGATCTCAGTGTGTCCAGAACTAGAAAAAGCAGAACTAGCTCAGTCTATTTTGGTATCAAAGCCAGGAAAAAGAGAAGAGCGAAGAATCCTTTCCCCACCCACTTATTTTAAATTGTCACAGTTCACTGGACTACTTTCCCAGTGGATTTTATCCCATGTCCTGCAATGTTGCCACTGGGTCCAAACTAACCACCTGTGGAACAAGCTAATGTTGCTTTCTATCCATTGCCCTCCTTGACTTGTCAGAAATACAGGGCAGCTCAAGAACGTTTCCTTATGTTTTTATAGCCTGCATAAGACTTTCAATTGATAAAACAAAAAGCGGAGTCAGCAAAAATTTCCCAAACCTGTACAGATTAATTGTCAGTATCCCCAAGATATCAAAGTGGATTACAATTAGATTTAACTTTCCTTGACTACAACCAAACAGTAATTTCTGTTACTACATGAATGTCTGCGAACTAGAGGGAAGGGAAAACGCAAACTGGGTGACCTTAGCAAGCCGAAATGGAATAGAGAAATGGGGAAAGGGAATCAAGTAAAAACCCAAATGTTCTAACCTGTTGCACCTTGCTTCAACCCATGTGCTCTGTTCTCAGAACATTTATTAGCCAACCAAGTGTCTCTAAATGCAATGGAAAATTGGATAGAGAGGTTCAGCTGCCATTTTCACACTGGCCAGAGAGGTTGTTGCTTCTGGCAGTTGTTGTCACACTGAACCAATTAAATGCTAACGTGTGATGTGAGATATATATATCCCCTCCTTTTCCATCACAAACTAAAAGTTAAACTCCCTGTGCTTGTTTCTAGTATAGCAAAGAGAAAGTTATTTCCCTTCCCAAGTTGAAATTCATAATTGGTAGGATTAAGGAAAAGAACTGAAGAGGAAAAACGGCAAAAATCTGCCTCGAGTTGCACCCGAAACAGCCTTCTCCTTGCTGAAGTGAAGCTGTTAACTTTGCCCAAGCAAAGGCCACCCTGTTTTATATTTGCTTTTCCTCCCTGAGCAACAGACTACTTCCTGGTTGAGTTTTAAAGCTTTGTGACGTTCCCATTTCAGCCCACACACAACTGTGTCACCATCAACGTCAGCAGCAGGAAAACATCAAGATCGCCCTTTGCTAACGCTTTTCTAACATGGAATTTCCTTGTCACTTTTTCTCCTCTCCTCTTTCCAGTGAGAAGCATCTTTTTCCTAAAGTGCCCCCCACCCCTCCACAACACATGGAAAACCAAAAACAGGTCACTGCAAGAACTGTGAAGAGTGTTGGCTTCCTTTCTGCTCTTGCCTGCCTCTCTCACTTTGTACACACTTTTGAGTGTCTGAGCGATCAAATGTCTTTCTCAAGGCTTGGACAAGCCGCCTGCTCCAGGTTATGCCACAACAGACACCCTGGCACATGTGTTATATCTCAGAAAAGTGAAAGAGAGCGAAGGCAGGTGGTGGGAACCCACCTCCCTGTTTGTGTAGGTGTGTGCATAGAGAGGGACGGGAGGGGGGAGAACGACAAGAGAACAGCTGCACCTCCTTACGGATAACCCATATTTAAGACAATATAAGGATTATTGTATCCCGGGGGAACGGTCTGGTAGGGTTTACTTAAATTTCCTTTGCCAGTAAAAATTAAGATTTCCCCTCCTCTGACGCAGAGCAGATTTGTCTCTTACATATGTTGCAATACACAAGAGTTTTATTTCTTGACTACCTAACTACTGTGATAGACTTGTAAGCAGCTTTTTTCCCCATAAAGAGATATAAATCCCAGCGCTGCTCACACCAAAGTGTGTGTGTGTGTGTGTTGTCAGTGGGGATGGGGAAGTGTAGTGTTTCTTTAAGGGAAGAGCTTATTAACTGCT
Source organism: Sceloporus undulatus (assembly GCF_019175285.1). Lineage (NCBI taxonomy): Eukaryota > Metazoa > Chordata > Lepidosauria > Squamata > Phrynosomatidae > Sceloporus > Sceloporus undulatus. The sequence continues at coordinate 35,923,004 of NC_056528.1, read as the reverse complement.
CTTGCAGGCAATAAACAGCTGGTCAGTCTAGTAGGTTCAAGGCCATTGCAGCTCGCTCTCCCTTCCCTTCTCTCTTATGGAGGCACCATATGTTCCATCTCTCACATCAGCAGCTTTAGTTTCCAATAATCTTGCTCCAGAAGGGAGGCACAAAGAGAGGGAGAGGAGAAAGAAGGGGGGACACGGGAAAGATGGAGGTGGGGGCTGTGTTTTAAATTTGATTTATTTGCTCACACTAGGTTTAGTGACACTGGAGCATGTCTCCACATGTATGTGTACACACACACAGACATACACAGGTGCTTCTTCCAGCTTCATGCAATGTAAGGACCAGGGAAAAGAACAACAACTCTCCAGTTAACAGAACCTTCAGCATTCATCAACCCACTATGTAAAACGGACAAAAAACCTGTGTGGCCCCATGACAAACATTTGAGTGTGGAAACCTTTGGGGTCAAGTCCTAATTCAACTGTAAATTCATTTCAATGATTCTGAAATGATGAAGTGGTAAGTGGGCCGGATGTAGAACGGACAAAAAGAGTCAACAGGATAGAAGTCTTGTGGTATTTGAAAATCAGAAGTGCTTTTAGTCCAGGGGAGTTCACATGTCTCAAAAATTATTACTTAAAAGGAGTCCCTTGAAGGTGTATCTTTTTGTCCCCTTCTTTTCTTATACTACATTCATTAGAGCACTCATGTTGCCCCATGTAGTATATCTGAAAGTCTATTTGTATGTCATGGCAGTCAGGCAGAGAGAACTTTTATTGCATTGTAAACTATTCATACTTAGGTCTCAGTGATTCCCAAACTTTGGTCCGCCAGATGTTTTGGACTTCAGCTCCCAGAATTCCTGACTGTTGACAAAGCTGGATGGAGCTTGAAGTGCAATACATCTGGGGGACAAAAGTTTGGAAATCCCAGCTCTACAGCAACCTCTCCCAATTTGCTGCCATCCAGATGTATTGGACTACAACTTCCATAATCCTCCAGCTCATTATAATGAATGATTTTAAATAGATTTTCAATTGAGTTTAACATGCATCCCATGTCACATGGACTTTCCTATACAGTAAGGCCACTATCAGCTATGGGAACTGTTGCCCTTGGTAAACTTTTCAACATCTTTTCAACATCTGTGAGAGCTCTAGAGAGCAACCCACCTTTTCAACATTTTCCCAGAAACCCAGAAGGGGTAAAGGCATACTGGAGCATTCATGGCAACTGTCACCAACTTATAAGAAGTCAGTTAATGGTAGCCTCCACATGTTACAATGATTCTTTGGTTAACACATTTAATTCATCCCCTTTCTTGGCTGGTATATCCAGAATGATGCTCTTGTGATAGAGCATTAATGCACTAATGCTCATTACTAGGCACTGACCACTTAATTTAAAGCCCACTTTGCTCTAAAGCACAGATGCATAATCTTAAACTCTCAGGATGCTCACTTAGTAACCAATACCAAATGCTTGTTGTCACTGCTTGATGCTCCTGACTTCTGGTTGGCCTTAGGAAAGAGAGATCGCCACAATTCCCTCTCACCAGCAGTCATGGTCAAGTCTTTTAAACTCATGGCTAAGGTTTCCTTTATTGAATCAATCCACCTGTAATGTGATCTTTCCCCCATCTTTTCATCCCTCTTCCCTATATTGTGCAGTATGACCTTTGACAATGAGCCATGTAGTCTTATGTTGTGTCCAAAATATGGTAGCTTCAGTTTAGTCATTTTGGTTTCTAGTGAGAATCTGAGTTTGATTTACTCTAGAAATGCTTCTTGCGGTGTATCTTTCTAGTTCTTTTTGACTTATGGTGCCTATCATGGCATTTCCTTGACACAGTTTGTCCAAAGGGAATTTGCCTTTGCCTCCCTCTGAGGCTGAGAGAATGTGACTTGCCAAAAGTGTCACCCTGTGGGTTTCTATGGCCAAATGGGGGTTTGATCCCTGGTCACCAGAGTCCTAATCCAATGCTCAAACAACTACACAACACTGACTCTTGCTATAAATGCTACACTTCTTTATAACTTGCAGTGAATCTTTTGCCACATTTTATAGACCATCATTTGTAATCTATCTGGAGTACTTGAATACATGCACTTTTAAAGGAGACAGAATTAATTTCCATCCCCTTTAATTGGGTTTCTGGGGTGATGATCTATGAGTGGTCAATAAATTTATTTGAACCACAGGATTCCTATATTCAGTTCAGAAAGCACTGTATCATCTTGAAAACACTGGCTCTTGCCTAATTTTGGAAGCCGAACAAGGTCACATCTGGTTAGCACTTAGATGAGAGATCAAGAGGGAATTGGGCTGTTGACACACTGTAGAAATAAGCCAGTCTGACACGACTTAACTTCCATGGCTCAATGCTATGGAATGGGGCACCAGTGCTCCCTGACAAGGAAGGATAAATATCTCATAAAACTACAAATCTCACAATTTCAAAGCCATGGCAGTTCAAGTGGTGTCAAAATGCTTTATTTCTGCAGTGTGACAACAGCCCAGGCTAGGAAAGAAGCCTGCCTGAAACCCTGGAGAGTCTCTGTCAGCATTGAGAATACTGTACTGGACTAACTGGACCATTGACTTGGCTCCCTAATAACACAAGCTGCTACGTCCCCCTAGTATTTACTGGTCAATTCCGCCCCCTCCCCTAAGCAAGGGACCTCCAAAATTGACATTCTTTAGGAATTAACTAGGAATTAAAGAGCTAAACATAGAAACACTCGAGAATTATATAATAGGAAAATAACGCATTTCTCTTCAAGTTGCTCTTGTTAACTCTCTGCTAGTTGAAAAGGCTAGACTTTCGGGCAACAGCTGATTTAATCAGTTCAACCTCCACATTCCCACAAACAAGGAAATATTTATAGGAGGAGGAAAGAGATGAGGCCTCTCCAGCTACTACTGGGTGATGCATACACAAATTTACCCCCATTCCAACAAGCTTTGAGACCAAACTCAGTCTAACATTTTAAGGGAAACAGTTTTCGGAGGGTTTAGCAACTTTCACCAAAGCAGTGGTCTCAGACATGTGAGACTACAACCTCCATCATCCCCATTAGCCATTCCAACTAGGGATGAAGGAGTTATACTCCCAACACATCTGGAGGGTGCTGGGTTGGGCAAAACTGGAGCATTGTGTCATATGAGAACTGGAAAGACTGGGTTCAAATCTTCATTGTGCCAATAAAGCTTACTAACTCTCAACTTAAATCTACCATATGGGGTTCTGGTGAGGATAACATTGTTAAGAGGGTAAGAAAACTATAATCTCATCAGCCAGCCCCAGTTTTAGGGAAATGGTGAGGTATAAAGTAAGTTAATAATTAATCATAGTTGATTATTATTATTATTATTATTATTATTATTATTATTATTATTACAAGTTAGTTCTTGGATGGTAGACCTATAGGGATCTGTAGGGAAGGCTAGGAAAGAAGAACTGCAGGTAGTCAGATTTAATATTTGAAGAAAACTGGGATCTAAAGATTCCAAACAAATGGGGTGAGTTTGTTTCATACGAAGATTTGGACATCTTTTCTGATCTTCTAGAAGTGAGATTTCATCCTGGGTATTTTTTACTCAGTAAAACAGGGAGGGGGAATGTGAAGCTCTCCCAATATTGCAGCTCCCATCATCCTTTACTACTAGCTATGCTGACCAGGGCTGATGAGAATCACAGCCCATCCACTATTTGGAGAGCCACATGCCCTTCACTCCCCGCAATAAAACAGTGGCAGGAGTTGGGCCTATGGCCCAATGAGTGTAAGCATCATCCCCTCCATCAATACTGCCAGCAAAGAAGAAAGCAATGCATTCAAATACTGCTGCCTCACTACCCACGAACAACTGACCCATGCCTGAACTTGAAGCCTCCACAACAACTTTCTCCAACTGGTGCTTCCTGATATTTTTGGATTACAACACCCATCAGCCATATTTCAGAGGAAGCCCAAAACTTGCAGAGGGGTCTTGTCTTTCCCTCCTGATGAAATTTCTTTCCGACACAGACCTGTTTAGCATGTACCATCTAGCATACAACACCATACACATTAGTGCTGCCACATTACACAATGATGTCCAAAGAGACTTATTCCTTAGCTTGTTGTTGTTGTGTGCCTCTCAACTCATTTTTGACTTATGACAACGATAAGGCGAATTAGAGGGCCAGAATGGAGTAGTTGGGCATTGGACCAGGACCCTGGGAGACCAGGGTTCAAATCCAGGCTCGGCCATGGAAACCCACTGGATAACCTTGGACAAGTCACATCCTCTCAGCCTCAGAGGAAGGCAAGGGCACACCCCCTCCAAAGAAACCGGCCAAGAAAACCCTATGGAGCTAATCACACTGGGGCTAATTTTGGCATTAAAGAGAGATTAAAGTGCATTTAAAGCATCCCGCAAATAAAGCAAAAACAGCAAGTAATTGCACGAATGATGATCACATGCAATTGCACAAATAAAGTGATATCAGAAATGCACTGCTGCGGAAATCCTAAAAGTAAAAAGATAAGCATTAATGCTTCTTTGTGACCACTTTTGTGAGACATTGGGTGAAATCATTTCACGTTAATTACGTAATTTCCCCAGGATATTTATGGGATAAACTCCCGCTCTCCTTCGTGTGATAAACCCCTATGATAGGGTTGCCTTAGGATTGCCGTAGACTTGAAGGCCCACAACCACAACAAAGGCAAACTCACCATAGGGTTTTCTTGGGCAGCTTCTTCAGGGGCAATGGCCTTCCTCTGAGGCTGAGAGAGTACACTTTTTATACATCTGCCTGGGCATTAGAAAAAAAGAAGATTGCCCATATATACTCGACTATAAATCAACATCATGTATAAGTCAAGGGCAGGTTTTGGGGGCAAAATTATGCAATTTGATATGACCCTTGGAAAAGTCGAGGGTAAAACTTAGGGACATGCAACAAAGGATCTAAATGATGAAGCAAAGGAAAACAATGCCAAAGAATCTACAAAATTATGGCAGGCATAACTGTTTTGGCTCACATGAAAGGCTGGATGGAAGAGAGAATAGAGGGAGATCAGTGCTTTCAGGACAAATTGCACTCTTGCCTTTCACCAGGGGATGGTTCCCTTTTTTAAAATAGGAGTTGAAGTATAGAATTTGGACTGACCCATGGATATGTCGACCTAGGTTTTGGGTCAATTTTTTTGACTAACATTTCTAGACTTATACATGAGTAGTTTCCCCAATTGGGGGTAAGGACCTTAAGAGCGGGCAGATCAGCACAGAGCAAAGGCCACTGATCAATCTCTTGCAGATTTCACAGGGGAAGAAGCACCAAGACATATTGGGGGGTCCATGATTGGAGATCCTGCCCCACACCTCCCTTGGGGAAAAAGCCTTGCAAGGTGGGCAGCATCCTCCTAGAGCTGGAAAGAGGCTTGCCTTGCTTCCCAGAGAAGTAGCCTTTGCAAACTGTAGAGACTCTGGCTGGCTTTGGGGGGAAACACAGAGCTGCTCCAGCTCGATGGCAACCAAGACTCCCCTGCAACCTATTAATCTCCTGTTACAAACGCCAGGATCTTTGGCAGACACCGCACCATCTCTCCCCTCCCTTTGCCTCCCTTCCCGGCTTCAGCTGGCTGGGAGGAGGAGGAAGAGGAGGAGAAAGAGAGAGAGAGAGAAAGCAGCTTTGGAAATTTATTATGCCAGGAAGGAGGAGGAGGAGGAGGTCTCTGAAAGGAAAGCTCAAGCTGGTGGCTTCCAAGGGAGAGCTGCCACCCTCCTTTTCTCTGCCCCCCTCTCCTCACCCCAAAAGCAGGCATCCTCTAGGCCCAGTCACCCTGGTTACAGAAGTGGCCCCCCAACCCAACCCCCTCTTGCTTCAATACAGCCATAACAAAAGCAAGGCTGGGCATATCAGCCTCAGCAGGAGCTTAAGGCCACCCAAACAAATCCTGCCTGCCTAGCATCTCTGCTGGGGATGGAGGCTCCCAGAAAGCAGCAGAGGGAGTGCATACATCCAGATCTATAAATCCAGTGTATATCGAATATAGATTGGAAGAGGGGGATCATGTGTTGGAGGGAGGGAGGCAGGGAGATCCTCCCAGTTCATCTGCTAGTGCTAACCATCGCCTCCTCCTCCTCCTCCTCCTCCTCTTCCTTGGGCTTCAACCAAGGCAGACAGCTGGAAAGGCCAGGCAACAACAGGCAGCTTGTTTACCCCGCAGAGTGGCTCCTTTCCGCCTCCCTCCTTACTCACAGGCTGAGGGAGAAAGCCAAAGACTTGTCTCCTCTTTTTTCAAAGCTGTGACTCAGCAGGGGTGGGTTTGGATTTTGTATTTCCCCCCATTTTTTCTCCCTGGGTGCCCAGCAAAGAAACACTCACTCCCAGGGGCAGGAAAGCCACTCTGCCAGAGTTTGGGGACTCTGGCAGCCCCACAAGCTTTGCCAGGGGCACCCACTGAGCCTTGGGGTGCCAGGCTGGACAGCTACACCAAAAGCAGAGGCTGGGCCCAGTCATGCCCCAAAAGAAAAGGAATGGGAGTCCTCCCCCACTTCCCCCCCCCCCCCAGTGACCTTTGGGACTACATTTGGAGAGGAGAAAGGAGGAGAGAAGGGAAAAGCCCTCTCTGCCAGGAAGCCTCCTCCTCCCAGGTTGCAAAGGGATCCAGGAGCAGCTTTGGGGGTGAAGAAAGAAGCTGGGGGCAGGGGCTTTGGGAGCCTTGAGCCTCCTTCCTCAGATGCATTTGGTGGAGGGCAGAGGCCAGAAACAGACCATAGGGCCACCCCTTGCATCTGAGGAAGGAGCTCAAGGCTACCAAAGCTCCTTCCTTCCTTCCTTTTTTCTCTTTCTTTCTTTCTTTCTTTCCTTCCCTCCCTCTTCTCTCTTCCAGTTTCTTCCTCTGCTTCCCTCCTCCCTCTTTCTTTCTTTCCTCCCTCCTTCCCCTTCAGTTTCACTCTTTTTCCTGCCTTCCTTTTCTCTTCCTTCCTTCCTTCCTTCCTTCCCTTTCTTTCTTTCTTTCTTTCTTTCTCTTTCCTGCCTTCCCTCCCCCTTCTCTCTTTCAATTTCTCTCATTTTCCTACCATCCATCCTTCCTTCCCTTCTTCCCTCTTCTCTCTTCCAGTTTCCTTCCTTCCCTCCCCCTTCTCTCGTTCAGTTTTTCTCTCTTTTTCCTACCATCCTTCCTTCCTTAGACCCAAAGGTGCCACAAAATCCTTCTGCAGAGTGATCTCCCAGACTCACAAGGGATTCACTCTCTCCGAATGCCTCCCAGTCTGTGCAAAACACTAGGCTGACCCTTTGCCTCCATCTCAAGATGTCTTCAAGATGAGAGAGAGAGAGAGAGAGCCCGGAGGCTGGCTGCCCAGGTGCTGCTCCTCCTCAGGAGTTTCTTGAGCATCTCTGGGGCAGAAGCCCCTTGAAGGCAACATCCCCTTCTTTCTCCCTTTTGTTCCTCCTCCTCCTCCTCTTAAGTTTTCCAGCCAACTCTCCCTCCTCCAGCCAGCCTGGCTCAGTTCCCCCAAAGAGCCCACCACCGCATCTCCTCCCAGCCTTTCCATCCCAGCCAGCCTCCGGTGCCTTTCCCCCAGAAGCCCCAGTCTGGCCAGTTAAGGCTCCCTTAACCCTTTCCTTGCGTTTCCAAGAGGCATTGGATTCCCTCTCCCCCCCCCCCAACCCTCCCTCTCCATCGCAACAAAAAGTCTCTCTCTCTCTCTCTCTTTGGAATCCATGAAATAAAAAGGGGGCAAATCTGCCTTTGCAAACTCCCCAAGAACTGGAGGAAGGAAAGGAAAGAAGAAGAGGAGGAGGAGGAGAAGAAAGGGGAGGAGGAGTGGAGCCCCATCCAGCAGCCTGTTTACCTAAGGAAGAAAACTATTCTGGGATATTCAGGAGGGAAGCCCAGATCCAGAAGGAGGAGGAGGTCTAGGTGTGTTTTGGGGGATGTGTGTGTCTTTTTCTCTAACTATAGGTCTTTCTCTCTATTGCCCACCCCCAAATCCTAGAAGGTGCTGCCCAGCCCCAAGAGAGGGCTCCACTTTTGTCTGTTGGACGCCCATCACCTTCCTTCCCCCCAAAGACCACCAGACTCTCTCCCCATCCCTCCACTGGCTGCCCTCCCCAAATGCCCCCCCCCGAGGGACCCCCTTTCCATTGGCAAAGCCGGGATCTGAAAGGCTCCTTGGAGGCAAAGCTTGGGGAGGAGTGGGTCACTAGGGAAAAGGGGGTGTCAGGCCCCCTCGGGCGGACTCTGGAACTCAGGGCCGGCGCAGGGGCGAGAAACTTGGCTCCCCTTCCCTGGTCCTCCAGCGATCCAAACGACATCTCGTCCCCCACCTCCTTTCCCTTCCTCTCTTCCTTCCCTCCTTCCCTTCTTTCTCTCTCTCTCTCCTCCCTTCCCCCTTGGACTTACTGGCAGATGGGGCTCCATGCGTGGTGCTTCTACCCTCGGGGAAACCAGAAGCATCTTGGACTGGCGATCCACCAGCTTGTAACATCCAGGGTTGCCTGCCTTGGCTCGAAACCCAGCAGCCGGAGACAAGGCTTCCCAAAGGCAGCAGCGGCAGCAGCAGCAGCAGAGAAGAAAGGAAGAAAGACCTTGCCTTGCCTTGCCTCCCTCCCTCCCTCCTTTCCTTCCTTCCTTCCTTCCTTCCTTGCCTTCCTCCTCCTTTTCTTTTTTAGGTTCCCGACAAGTTCATCCTGGCCTTGCGATCTGGAGGAGGAGGAGGAAGGAGGAGGAGGAGGGGGGATGATGCACTGGCCCTGGCTCCCTTGGCGCACTACATCTCCCTCGCCCAGGAGGAGCAAGGGAGGTGGAGTTCTGTGGGCTTTGGAGTTCCTGATAGGGCATATCTCAGGGCTGTGTCACTGGGAAAGGAGGAGACACACACACACACACTCCCAGGGCTCCAGCTTTAAAGGGGAAGGAGTCCTTCCTTGGGGAAGATCAGGGGGAAAGAGCATCTGCACTGGCCTTTTAGCCCGCTTCGGTGCCGGGGAAGGAAGCAGTGGAGTCATGAGGGGGGTGTGGACCGCAGCAGGTGACACCCTAAAAGGGGGTGACCCCACTGTTCCCCAAATACCTCCATTTTGGCAGAAACAGGCTGTGCCCCTTTGCTTCTCTTTAAAAGGCTTGAAGAGTGAAGCTCAGGGGAGGAGAAAGGAGGGGCCCCAGCATCTTTTAAAAAATTAAAATTTCAAATTTCAAAATTTTAACTGAAGAAATTAAAAATTTTTGAATTTTCTTTATTCTTTTAAAATTTCCTTTCACAACCTCACTTTTGGACCACACCTTCACTGGGCATATGCCCATATAGTGGGCCCTTGTTATCCACTAGGGTTCGGTTTGAAGATCCCCTCCAGATCACAAAACCCCAGGGATGCTCAAGTCCCATGAAACATAATGGCAGAGCAAAATGGGGTCCCTTAGATAAAAATGGCAAAGTCAAGGTTTGCTATTTGGAATTTACACTTTTGGGGGAATACTTTCAAGCCGTGAATCCGTGCCTCCAAGATGTCTCCCCCCAATTGTGATTATTTTAAGTGATTTTAACTGTATTTTATAATGTGGTTGTTATAATTACATAGTTTAGTTTTAAGGAATGGGTTAAGGGTTTGTGTAATTTTATTTTGTATCTAATTATGTATTTGTGTGCCTCTTGCTGTTGTAACCCGCCTCAATCCTAGGGGAGAGGCAGGATAAATATAACACTTATTATTATTATTAATAATAATATGTATTTGTTTGAAATGTTATAATGTAGATACTGTTGCAAATTGTACATTGTTTAGTACTTCTGTTGTAACCTGCTTTGATCTCCTTGGAAAAGCGGGCTATAAATAAACAGTATTATTATTATTATTATTATTATTATTATTATTAATTATTATTAAAATCTGTGGGTAAGGAGGGCCATCTGTACATTTAGGTTGTGCCCAAATTGGACCCAAGGTTGCTCATGAAAGAGAGTCACTCTTGGATGGATAACCACAACTTAACTTGTGAAGTTGAAGGCTTTCGAGGTTGGTGTCCATAGTTTTTTTTGGGGGGTTCGGGCGATAGGGCCGTGTTCTAGAAGAGTTTATTCCTGACGTTTCACCAGCACAAAGATGTGTCTGGCATCTTTCTCTGAAGATGCCAGCCACAGCTGCTGGCAAAAGTCAGGAGCTCCAAACCCCATGAGGACAATGATGGCAACAGCAACAACAACAACAACACAGGCCTGCAAAATTGAGTCATAAAAACTTTTTTTTAAAATCGGTTTTATAGGAAGTTGGCATTCGAAATCCCAAAATGACCTTAGCTGTGCCCCTCACATACATTTTTTTCCCTCCCATATCTTGCTATTACTTTTCTAAGTTGTAATAAGGGACAGAATGAAAGGACTCTGCAAAGAATTCACCTGCATAGTATAAGGAAGTAAGAAAGGGGTTGATGTCTTCAAACAGACTTTCAAAACACTTTCTTTTGTGGATAGGAAACACCCAAGATCCCTTCGAAAGCACTAAATAACTCACCTGGACACATCAGCGTCCGCACTTAAAGCTGAGTAAGAACTGGATTGGGGTTTTTTTTTTTAAATCAAATGTGTGAAAGAACTGTGTGTGGTATGGCACTTTTGTTGCACTTTTGTCCTATTTAGTGCCCCAAAAGTACATAAAAAAAGCTACAATGTTGAAAAAAAAGTGTGTTTGGTGCTTTTTCCTCCCCAATGGCAGGTCTGTATGGCAGGCCTGTATATTAAATAAACTGTTTTCAATAGGGCAAGGAATACTCCTTCACAGCCACAACTGAGGATTGCGGAGAGTTTAAGGACGGCTCGGAGACGATGAGACGCTTCCTGGGCTGGGCAGACAAGGGACAACTTCAACCCCTCCTTGCCAAGGTGAAGCCAGGTTACTAACAAGACAGGCTGGCACAGTGTGTCCCCTTGGCCTCCTGCTCCGCTGCAGGGATATTTATACAGGCAGCTGCCCAAAAAACAAAACAACCCAAACGCTGGATGCTTTTTATGGCTGCAAAGCATGCTTGTCACCAAATGTGATTTCTGAATGCAAAGGCTGGAGGAGGCAGTGACCTGAGGTTAGGGCAGAATGAGGCCAAGTCTAATGGTCCCAGTCGCTTCCCTGTTGTGTTGGTGTGTTCCTCCAAGTCCTTTCTGATTTATGATGACCCTAAGGTGAACCTATCACAGGCTGTTTGAGCACTGAACCAGGACTCTGAGGACCAGGGTTCAAATCCCAGCTCAGCCATGGAAACCCACTGGGTGATCTTGGGTAAGTCACACTCTCTGAGCCTCAGAGGATGGCAATGGCAAACCTCCTCTGAAGAAACCTGCCAAGAAAAGCCCATGAAAAACCTTAAGGTCAACGTAAGTTGGAAACAACTTGAAAGCACACAACATCATCTGCAAGTGGAAGTAGAACAGAGGAGGACTGAACCTACCTTCCACAGGTAGGAACCTCCAGCGACTAGGAGTGTCCACCGCGACAATTTTCTTGTGCTTCATAAAAATGTGCCTCTAATGGAGGGGAGCCCTTGAGAAGGGCCTTTCGCCACCAGATCACACTATTCTGGTGCCCCCCTGTTTGTAATATTTCCTTTTTCTTTAAAAAAAAGAATTATAGTAATGGGCACTGACTTCAGTGTTAGCATTGCCATCTGTATTTCCTGGCAAGGCCCTTGGGATTGGACCAGTAGCAGAGAATTCAACAGATCTGGCCCTTCCCACCACGACTGCAGTTGAATGTTTTACCTGTTTTGCAACAGAAACTTCTTAGCAGAAAAGTGGCCACAAAATTAACAAATCTTATTTATTTATTTATTTATTTATTTATTTATTTATTTATTTATGTTTTAGATGCTGCCTTTCTCCCAAACTGGACCCAAGGTGATTCACAAAAGATAATAGCTCTTGGATACGTAACAATAAGGTAACTTGTTTAGATGCTTGGTGTGCCTTCAAGTCATTTCAGACTTATGGCGACCCTAAGGCAACCCTATCACAGTGTTTTTTTTCTGGCAAAGATTACTCAGAGAGAGTTTGCCTTTGTCTTCCTCTGAAACTGAGAGAGTGTGACTTGTCCAAAGTCACTCATTGGGTTTCCATGGCCAAGCAGGGATCTGAACTCTGGTCTCCCAGAATCCTAGTCCAACATTCACTCTACTGCTGGCTCTAACTGCCTAAATACTGACAACTGATTTTCCTATTTTTGTTTAGCTGTTGATAACTCGATAATATAATTTTTATCAGGAAAAATGGTAGTTTGAATCCATCCAGTTGTGTACTGCTTGAGTATTTGTTTAGAGCATATCCCTGCCCCAAAGCAGTTTTCAAAATAAGAAGGGATAAAATCCTTTAACCACCAAAACAAACCAAACAAGGAAATAAACATGAACAGCAGAATATATAAAAACATAAGGCAACAAACTAACACTAAAAAAACTTGAACACTTGGAAACTGCTTTAGCCTAAATTACTAAAATATGGCAAAACAATTTATTCAGTTCAATATAGTGTATAGGGCACCCATGTATCTCTAGGGGGAAGATTCCATACTGTGAGAACTGATGCCCAAGAGGTTCTTTCCTGAATTACTGTTGTTGCACCTCTACACTAAAGTGCTTTCTGACTGCAGCTCTTGCCTCACCATTCAAAAGCAAAGCCTGATCCAGGGAGATCCTTAGGCTAGGAATTGGAGCCTTCAGATGGAAGGCAAACCCATGCAAAAGAGAATGCATACCCACCCAGCCAATTTTTCTACCAATCAAATACATCTTTGCCCTATATGAAGTAATTTTTAGCAAAAGGTCATGGGGTGGATCAAAGAACAATGCTCCAGCACCTCCTTCTGTTATCTGCCTTTCTGATAAGACTTAAACCAGTGCCACACTGTGCTTTCCAGGCGCATCCTGGAAGGGGTAGGTGGGTGCATTCCTGGCACAGTGTAAGAAAATTATCTTTTTCTTTTCTTTGAAAAACAAACTGTAGAAAATAAATGAATTTGAGATGTGGTGCTGGAGAAGAGTGCTGAGGATCCCATGGACAGCCAAAAGGACAAACAAATGGGTTTTGAACAGAACAGATCAAGCCTGAACTCTCCTTGGAAGCCAAGATGATTAAACTGAGGCTATCATACTTTGGCCACATCATGAGAAGACATGACTCATTAGAAAAGGCAATGATGCTGGGAAAGATAGAGGGAAGTAGAAAAAGAGGAAGACCATACCCTGGATGGTTGGACTCTATTAAGGAGGTCACAAGATGAACCAGGCACGTAGCCAGGATTTTGGGAATGGGGGGTTCAGTCTAAGTGCCAACATATATTTTGTGATTAGATTAGATTTCATTGATATTATTTTTAACATTAATTAATGAAAGGGGGTTCCGGACCCCATGCCCCCCCCCTTTGGCTATGTCACTGGATAAACCTTTAAGAAAGAAGAAGAGTAATGGAAGAAAATGGAAAATATGCCTCTTGTAGACATCTTATCCACAGGGTCACCATAAGTTGAGATTCAGTAGAGCAGTGATTCCCAAAGTGTTAGAGACTGGGTTGCTGTTGTTGTTGTATTTATTTATATCCCACCTTTCTCCCAGTATAGGGACTCAGGAGTGGAAAGCCACTGGGTGACTTTGGGCAAATCACACTGTCTCATCCTCCGTAATTAGCTCCGTAAAAGGATGGCCTTAGGGTCACCATAAGTTGGAAATTACTTAAGGCACACAAGCAGAACTAAAGGTATAACTCAGGGATGGGGTAAGTACAACCTATGAGTTGCATGTGGCCTCTAAGCCCCCATTTTGTGGCCCGTAATGCTTCCCAGGAGACTCTCTCTACCCCACAACTGACTATTTCCCCAGACAAAACATGCCTCAAATACCCAAACAGCCACAAAAGCTTGGTGATTTAAGCTCTTCAACCTTATTAATCACAGCCAGGACTGCTTAAAATGAAGAACAACGGCCTTTTTCTAGCTGCAACTCAAAGCCAGGAGTGACATCCTATAACTTCTGGTCACACTGGGAGCAATGCTGCAACCCACAGGAGTGCTTACAGGAGGAAACAGCCCCTGCCCCCTTCACAGTTGTGTATATATATGTGCATGGGTTTTATTAAGCTTTAAAGTAAAGACAGGTCTCAGCAGCCCAGCAGGACTCAGTGTTACTGAAAGCTGGGGAAGAGTCCAGGAGAAGTAGCAAGTTCCTAGTTTCTTCTGTAGATCATCCACTAGAACAACAAATACAGTTCCAGTCTCCAAACCAAGTGTTTCCTTGAACAGTGTCAATAATCTGCATCATCCAGAAGTCTTTGGAACTGGGTCAACACTCACATACTCATATGCTGATGCACATTAGGGACATATGGGCAGGTCGACTGAAATCTCTCAGCCCGTTTGGCAGTTCTCACCAAACAGAAGTTGTTGTTCCAAGAAGGATACTAATGCAGACACCCCCACTTCGAGTCCAAGGAACATTCCAGTCTTTATCCTGTTTTCCCCCCTTTTGGTTGACTAATTGAAGTTGTTGAATGCCTTCAAGTCATTTCTGATTTGGTTCCCCTATCATGGCTTTTCTTGGCAGATGTGTCCAGAGGAAGTTTGCCTTTGCCATCCTCTGAGGATGAGCGAGAGTATGACATGTTCAAGGTTCCCCTGTAGGTTTCCATGGTTGAGGAGAGATTTGAACCCTGGTCTCCCAGTGTCCTAGTCCAACACTCAAACCTCTTACCTCTAGCACTGGCTAGTGAAGGTAGTTAGATAAATTCTGATATTCTTCTCTTTTCCACCACCTTTCCTTCTTAACCAGCCCTATAATCATTCCATGCACTGAAGTCATTGGGAGGGCCTAGGCTGGATCAATGATGTTTCCAGGGTTAGGCGAGTGTTGCTGTAAAGAATATTAAATCCTTTGCATGTCCTCGTCAAAGGCAAACTCTTCTATGGAAAGATTGAGCAGCTGATTTTCATGTTGTTTCTAAAGGAGATATTGTCATCCTCTCTTTTGCCACTAATAAGATTTTCCATTTTAAAGAGATGCTGTCTTTGAACAGCAACATCTCGTTTTTAAGCATGGTGGCATTAGTAATAACAATGGACTGCAAACATGTACTAATGGAGGGCTTCCCACCAGTTTCAACCTATTCACATGTGGCTTCAGTTTAGATTTTCCCCCCTAATGCGCCTGTCTTATAAGGCATGGTCTGCGCACAGGCTGCGAGCTGAGTAGATGGAGTTAGACAGCATCAAGCATTTCCCCATTTCATCATTAGATTTGATAGGCAACACAAGGCTCCAGAAGGGATCTTTTACCACAATGGTTTAGAAGCAAGTAAAAACATGAGAAAATCAGTGCAGGATCAGACCAAAGATCTGTCAAATCCAGCATTCTGTCCCCATAGTGACCAAAAAAATATTAATGGGAAGGCCATAAATTGGACATAACTAGAATACAGGGTTTAGGAAAGTCTTTTTCAAGCTAGTGCAGGTTGATTCAAAAAGAAAGTAAAACTATTCTTGTTCAGTTTTGTTCCATTCATTTTTAGTCACCCTGTCCCACAATCTGCATGAGCCATTCTGAAAATTGCAATAAAAAGAGAGGGAATAATTTCTAGCACTCTCCTACTTCCTACCCCAGCAGCTGGTCTTGAAGGCATCTTGCCTCCAATAGTGGAGCAAAAGTATACAGTAGATGCTATGATTAATAACAACCGAAAGCACTATCCTCCATGTATTTATCTAACCCCCCTTTGAAATTGTCCGAGTGTCTACTGCCACCAGCATCCAGTGACTATATGCTGGAAACCTCAACCTATACCCATTCTTTATCTGTTGCAGAGGCAGCTGTACTTCTGGTACAGTGAAAGCAAAGTCTGTTTTGTTGTTGTTGTGCCTACAAGTTGTTTCTGACTCACGGTGACCCTAGGGGGAACTTGAGCTAGCGTGGCACAGTGGTTTGAGTGCTGGACTGTGACTCTGGAGACCTGGTTTCGATTCCCTGCTTGGCTATGAAACCCACTGGGTGACCCTGGGCACGTCACATGCTCTCAGCCTCAGGTGAAGGCAATGACAAACCTCTTCTGAACAAATCTTACCAAGCAAACCCCGTGATAGGTTTGCCTTAGGGTCACCATAAGATGAAAATGACTTGTAGGCAGACAACAACAGCAACAACAAAGATGAACCTATCTCAGATTTTCTGGGGCCGATAGTGTGTTACTTGCCTAAGGTTACCCAGTGGGTTTCCATGGCTGAGCGGGGAATCACACTCTGATCTTCAGAGTTGTAGTCCAATGCTCAAACCATGCTGGCTCTCTTAAAGTTTGTTTGTGTGTTGTGTGCCTTCAAGCAGTTTTCGACTTATGGCGACCCTAAGTCGAACATATCATGAGGTTTTCGTGGCAAGATTTGTTCAGAGGAGGTTTAGGATGGGCTTAATACAAGAAGGACAAAACAAGAGACAAGAGATGCTCACATTACTTTGTCATGCAAATTAATGAGATGCTCAATGTCAGAATACATAGGAAGTAAACAAAAGTGCAAAGGTATCTGAATATGCTGCCTCAGTAAGTCTGATGGAATCTTATTTTATCCGGATGGAGGCCGTGCTAGAAGATATGCTTCAAAGCAAACTGAACATGAACTAGAAAGGAAACACTCATAGCTTTGTCACAGGTTAATTGCCAATAAAGGTATGAAAGCACATTGATTACAGTAGTGCCGTGGGAACATGTTCATTTAGTGCCTCAAAACTGAAGGCTTAATCTCTGAATTAACCTTTTCTTTCCATATTGTATCTTATATTTACAAAATCTAAATGGCAGAGCTGACTGCTCCTATTTATATTGATATGATTTAATGGTTTCTGCCATACTTTGATGTTTCAGGTACCCACTTTGTTCATGCAACACAGCTGTCCACAGAAATGTCTGAAGCATAAAGGTCTACCAGCTGAATAATCACAACAGGATGGGAAGGCCCTAGCTTTAGACCTAAATGTTCACAAGACCCACAAGACTATTCTGTTACATGTGATACATGAAGGCTATAGTCTAGTGCATGTGGAAGCTATGGCAAAAGTAATTTGTGCCTCCTTTAGAATCCACTGGGCAGGTAGAAACAGACACAGTCCCTGTTTCACTCTTGTCCCATTTCCCTTTTGTTAGGATGGGGCTTGGGAGAAAAACAATTGAGGACTTCACCTGAGGTGATCCTCCTACCTTTTCCATAGCTCAGTGGGACTTCTGTCTTAATAACTATTTGTGTGGGCTTGTGTGGCAAGTCTTCAATTACCCCAGCCAGGCTTAAGTTAGACATGCCAGCTCTACCACACAGATAACAGCTTTTTCTGCAACAGAAATGAAGCCTGAGGCTGCAGCAGAAAGCAGTTCCCCATGTATTTGACTTGTTTCGTAATCACCTATTGTTTCTAAGGGAAACACTCACTGGATGTGGAATCAGGCCCAGGCCTTCAAGTAGGGACAGTCAATGCATTTGAATTTAAGTTGAGCTGTGGTGGGAGGGTTTTTAAAATGTAAATACTGTAGGCAGATAAAGAGAAGTTGTCTGTGCCTATTGTCACCTCAGTGCAACACAAACACAACTGAGGCAGCTTTTAATCACATCTACTTAATTGGCTTAACATGGCAGGGGCATGCATGTGAGTTTAATGAACACTATATTTTGTAAAACGGACAGCAGTGGCAGATTCTCTCAATGCCTTCCAGATCCAACGTCTAGAAAATCGGTACTGACATATGAAATAAAGGATGTCCTCTTAAAAGAAGGGACATCTGGTAATCCTCGCCAGGCCACACGGCAGGGGGAGCACCAAGCCCCCACCCTACCAGTCAGCAAAATGTTAGCACTTTCAGCTGCTGAATTTCCACTCTAATGATGGACACTGTGAAATACAATGCGCTCTCACTGGAGTCACGGGAAAGGAACTCAGAGGGTGTGCTATAAATGCTTGAGCAAAAGGCCTTCTTGTCCATCACCCTCTTCCCAGCTGCCCCACATCAGAATTATCACACAGGCACGTGTGCACTCTTGTGCAACTCCCACCTCTTAAGATCTGGTGCATTTTTCCTTGCATTGTCCTCAATCTCAGTACACAGAACCCAATAGTATCTAACCAAGGAAAGCTTTTTGCAATGAAAAGGAAAATCCCCTTAGAGTGGGGAAAAGGGATTTTCACAGCTTTGTGTACTGTCTGTGACAACCAGTGCAGTGACTTAGTGCATGCATTTGGAAACTCCTGAGCTGAATTTCACTCCAGCATGGTGTAGTGGGTTGGGCATTTGACTCTGAAGGCCAGGGTTCAAATCCCAGTTAGGCCATTTAAACACACTGAGTAACATAGTTTTTTATGGGTTTTTCAGGCTATGTGGCCATGTTCTAGAAGAATTTATTCCTGATGTTTCGCTGTTATCTGTGGCTGGAATCTTCAGAGAATGCTGGCATGGAAGTGAGTGGTGTGTGTGTGTGTGTGTGTGTACTGTATGACTCTAGGTTGGGAGGAGAGACCCCTGAACACCAGAGATCTCTGAGCTGGAGACTCCTGAGACCCATGATCCCAGACCCTTAATTCCAGGGTTGGACTGCACAGCCAATGGTTGGCAGCTCCACATGCCACTGTGGTGGTGAATCCACTCCAGGTTTTAGTCTGAAATTTAAAGAAATGATCCAAGGTGCTGAGCCCATTTTGCAGGTTAGGTTCAACACCTTGGACACATCCTTCTAAATTGAGACTAGAATCTGATTAGCTCCTTATAGGTAAACCCGCAACTGCCCCTGAACACATAATCCCTCTCGAAGATCCCTGGGAAGCTGTGTGCCCAGATTGCACACTGGGCATGAGCTTTGGAAGATATAGTGGAGGGCAAGGTTCCAGACAAAAGGCCTCTCCCTTTAAGGCTTTGGCACTTTGTGAGAAGGGTTAGAGAGCTTGAGAGTGGGGGTCCTGGCTAAAGGGAGTAAAAGACCTCAACTGAGCTCCGGACCTAGTCAGAGCAACTTGCTCTTATCACAAGCACTGCAATATCTGTCCTGCCTTGTGCCTCATGGGCTCCTAGCTGGTACATGAGAACAACAAAGCTACAGGATTATGGAATACAACAGAAAATTAATTGTTTATAAATCTGAACACTGAATGATCTGATCTTAAGAAGGTCTAAATACCCCAGATCCCATCTGCTCTTGGAAGCTAAGCAGGGTCAGCCCTGGTTTGTACTAGGATGGAAAGTCGCCAAGGAATCTCATTGTCTTGTAGGATATATTTCAGATGAAGGAACTGGAAAAATTACATCTGAGTATTGCTCACCTAAAAAAACCTTTATCCTTGGGGTAACCATAAGTCAACAGATGACTTGAAGGCACATACAGACACAACACATATGAGAAAGTAGCACACATGATTCTAAATCTTAAGTCCTGACTAGCGTAGACCTATCGAGTCCGCTGGATTTATCTATGTGTTGACTCACCATTTAAGAATAGATTGAACGGGTCTGCTCAACAGAATGCCAACCATTATTTAAAATTTGTAGTCAGACCAATCATTTTTCATAGTGATTTTCTAAAAATCTAAAGTGAAGAATTGCTATGACATCTACTTGTATCATAATCATTCAGAGGGAAAAGGAAGAAAAATCCACAAGTCAGTTAAGCAAATTAGGTTCTGCTCTAATTTGTTAAGTACACCCACCTGCTATACACACACATGCACAGTCACTTTGAGGAAATTCTGCTAGACTTCATCAAAACTTTTTTGGCTGCTTTGGAAATTGCCCCAAGAAAGCACCTGGCGACAGCTTAGATGACTGCAATTCACTTCCAAGGTGAGGCTTCCTTTGAAGAATGTTTGGAAAATATAAAGGATGCACAATGGCATTGAAAGGGGGGTAGTTATTAGGAGTATATTACTCGCGTGTCTCTAAAATCTGCAGTGTCCTGGTTTGTTTCCACGCCCGATTAGAAGTACAGTTTAATGCAAAGTTTGCAAAAGTTGCCTCAAAAAGTATGATCAGTAGTCATGTTGGCTGGGGATTCTCAGAGCTTAGTCCCAAAAGTAACTTTTCTAAGTTCTGCTTGGATCTAAGATAACTGAAGAACCGCTTGGTTTCATATACTGCCACTCTTGTTGAGATCTTTGGTGGCATTTTTCCCTGTCAATCACCATTTTGTGTGTTTGTTGTTGCAGTTGTTGTTGTTGTGTGTCTTCTGACTTCTAAAAAATGCTGACGGAGTGGGGCTTGGACCCAGCTGGGGCCAAGGCTGAGGGTGGCCGGTGGTTTGGTGGTGATTTAGTGAGCGATAATCCCTGCCTCCATGCTGTGTCCCGGCTCCAGCCCAGGACTGGAGCCATTTATTGCTAAGCGATAAGCTCCTCAGTATGTAGGGAGATCTTGTAGCACCTTTGAGACTAACTAAATAAAGAAGTTGGCAGTGTGAGCTTTCATAGACTTCAAGTCGTAGACTTGCACGTGCTCCAAATACATCTGAGGAAGTAGATTTTAGTCTTATATGTGTGAGTCTGCCTTTGAAAAGTGTTCAGAAACTTCCCCAGATCAAAAAGCTATAGCCAGACCATTAATTTGGGCCAGTTACAAGGAGTACATAACTCCATTGTTAACAACAGTTCAATTAGCTACTGGTCTGTTTGTGGCAATTCAAAGTGCAGGTTATGACCCTTAAAACTCTACAAGGCTTGGGTCCAGTATGTGAAGGATTGTATTCTCTGATAAGAGCTTGGGCTCTGAGAGCTTTGCCATAAGTCCCACAACCCTCTGGTGCGCCCATGAGAGAAGACTTCCCTGGTGACTTCTCCACAGCTTTTGGACTCCTTTTGCAGGGAGGCCCAACAGGCCCCTTCTTTGCTGTTATTCGGTCAGCCAGCAAAGACTTTTAAAAAATATCGACAGGTTTCGGGGGAATGTTTTTTTAAAAAATATACTGTGCTGCTTTTTAACTGCTTTTCATTTCTAAAAACAATGGGGATGATTTTTTTGTTTAATTATACAGACAGTTTAAGTATATTTTAATCACAAACATTTGCATGTTTTCATCCATAGTGTATTCTTTTAATTTTGTAAGCCATCCTAAGCCCCAGCGCTGGAGAAGAAGGTGGGATAGAAACAATATAAAGAATAATATGGGGAGTCACAGCAGGGAGAAGCTGCAGTGGGAAAAAAGAAGGCCTGTCGTCATCTTAGGGAAAGAAGTATGAAAGACAGTGGTAGAACCAGCTTTAAGGTGCTGGCGTTTCAGTGTATTGAGTCACAATTGGGCTTGCTTTCCCATCATCCCTAGAAGACAGGATTACATCATGATATTACTCCAGAAACAAGGTATTCAAGTTTCAAGGCTCCATTTACAAGCTGCTGTTCTTGTCAAGAGGCTCCCAACTGTCTTCAGGCAAAAGGTAATGATCCTGTGAAAGTGGCAAAAGGATCCTGTGTGGGTTGAACCTGAGAAATCTCTAGGAAGGGCAGGGATTTTGGCATGGATTGCACAGATGATGGGGATGTTGGTATGAATAGCAGAGAGCTCTGCCTGGCAGATTCAGAAAAAAGCAAGATTAGGATTTTCTCAGGTCAAGAAAGCTGCCATGGAATGACATGGCAGTCCATCAAGCAAGACAAGGAGGAGGTTACTGGGGTGCTTTGAAAATAAGGATTGGCATGTGGTGCAACTATTTTTAACACACCAATTAGATAGGACTCATATAGAACTTTCTGTGAGGCTACAAGAACAGGGAAGAGGGGGAAATGCCATTTTTCTGTATTGCTTTGGATGAGTTTCACTTCTGATGGGCAACAGTAGATGTATAGACAGAACCGGCAAAAAGAAAATAGTGAGTGGGGACAGAAGTGAATGTTTATGTTTATTTCTGTATCTTCCTGAT
Source organism: Sceloporus undulatus (assembly GCF_019175285.1). Taxonomy (NCBI): domain Eukaryota; kingdom Metazoa; phylum Chordata; class Lepidosauria; order Squamata; family Phrynosomatidae; genus Sceloporus; species Sceloporus undulatus. Next base: position 35,901,121 of record NC_056528.1, on the reverse strand, counting down.
GCAAACATTTACTGCTGTAACTCTAAAGTCAGGAGAAATGGACAAAAGTAGCACCCCTTTGACTGTTAGTGCCCCCCACAGATGCTGCTACCTTAAGGGACAAATAGTAACTTGAAGGAGAGGGTTCGGCACAAGCTGCCAGCCGTATGTTATATTCTGTTTTAGATTGGTAAGCCACAGCACTTTTATTCCAAATACAAAGAACCAGCAATGAGAGTTGCTTTCAGAAAGGATGCGTAATGTAGTCTGGCCCTGTTTCACCTCAGAAATCAGAAGGTAGATGCTCTCTCATCATAACATTTCCATTAGAAAAGGAATGCAGTAGGTAAAATCTACTTGGTGTCTGCAAGCAGAGTGGATGTTGCTAGTGGAACGATTTCCGCCTTCTCACCTGCAACTTGGCCCTACTCCTCACCAAAAGATGGCCTGGAGGACCATGAATAATAATAACAATAATAATCATATTTATTTGTATTCTGCTTTTTCACAAAGGAATCAAAGCAAATTCCAACAGTATAATTAAAACATCAAACAATTAAAAATTACAAATTAAAAAACCCCAAATGAAGTCTAAGTATTGTTCTTTTCTAGATGCTGCTGCTATGGAAATTGAACTGAATGGGAAGCTTTGAGGTCTGCTGCTTTGGGCATGCATATTTGGCTAGCTTGGGATGGTGCCAAAGGACATTCTGAGCAGATGCACATTCCCACATACGGACTTTCACAGAGACACAACAATGTAGAAACCTGGATGCCACTGTCACTTCAAGGCTGATACAGATTTTCAGCAAAAGCTTACACCACAAAGTTCTAAGAGCATTAGAAGCTTTAATACAGTTTCATAAGTATGTTCATTGATAATAAAAGTGTGAGTGAACAGCTATGTTTCGCACAGTGCTGAGAGTGTCCCCATAGATGCAACCCTGTGTGCAGTTTCTGGAATGGCTTCCCTGCTCAGCATAAGCACAGAGTGAGCAAATGAGACTGTCATTTGCTCCTGCAGTAGAATTCCAAACCTGCCTTTCTCAATGGCACTGACATTAAATATTTAGGTAGCCATATGCAAATCACTTAAATCTGCTCCTAAGAAGCACATACCGCAGCAGTGCAGCCGTTGTGTATTTGCATCATCTAGCAAAGCATTAGCCCAGCCTTCATTTTTAATCCATAGAAAGGGAATTAATGACTGGCCTCACGTGTGTCATTTCTCACCCAGCCACTCTCCCTCCCACCTTTGCTGTTCTTTGCATGCATGAAGTGCAAATGTTTAGCAGGCGACTACAAGACTACATCTCACAAACAAATATGCGTGTTTATATTGAGAAAGGAGCAAAAGTGATCAGAACGGGGCATATTTCATCATCTGTCTCTTCTGTTTTAGGACTTCAACTCCACTCACTCAATTCTATTCAACTTCGAGTAAGATACTTCTGAGTAAGCATGCATATGACCAGGCTTTCAGCTGTGTCATGTCCAAAGTCAAAGCATTTTTCCATAGAAATCTTTCTACCAAACGCTCCAAACTATTTGAAGAACAGGGGCCCGGGGCAACAATCTGCCATGAAGTTCTTCTGCACAACCTACCCTGGAATGCATGCACGTTTGAAGCGCATAAGCAAAACTAAGAGAGATGCTCTTGCACATTTCCCGTGTTTTTCAGTGCAGAAGAACTCTTCCTGGTGGATTATGTTCCTGTTCCTATTTTTCTTAATGTCACTGTGAATTTGCTTGTGGAAGTGTATGACACCATGCACAGAGCTGCCTCAACATCTGAGCTCATGCTTTAGGCATTCTCCCAGGACGGCATGGGGGATGGAGCTCCCAGCCAGTATTCATGTGCTTCTACACACACACACACACACGCACACAGCATGTTATCATACTGAAAAAATGCAAGAATTCCAGGAAGCTGGGGAAATCTTGTGTGTTGACCTTATTTTTCTTTCCATGAGAGATCAGTCTAATAAAGGATGATAGACACTAGCTTAATTCATTTACAAACATTTCAAATCTCGTTGCAGTCATTATCGTTTCTCTATTCCCCCCCCCCCTCTGCTTCCTTCAGCAATAATGTGTGTGTGTTTTTTTTAATACCACATGATGGCTTTGGCTGAGCAAAAAGCATTTGAAAGCATCTGGCAAAAAGCTGTAAGGGACCTGTTTTCGATAGATGTAGTTACCCCGGAGCACTCCATTTTCTATGTCCTGTTTCCACCTTATAAAACTGGGTGGGTATTTTGTGTGTGGGGGGGGGTGTAGAAAGGGGAGTAGTGGGAGGGTTATACAGAGAAATGTACAATATTCCTTAAAGATGTACAACATTCCCAATATACATCTGAGGACCACCAGGCTTTGAGAGAGTCCAAAGAACCCCTCCACCCCACCTTTCATTTTAAAATATGCTGGTTGTCCTCGTGGGGTGGGTCTACACTGGCCAGATTATTCTGAACTGTTGCTAGAATATTCTGGCACCAATGCCACCCCAAACTGCCCCCATAACCTGGTCATTGGTTTACGTATGTGTCCCCACTGGCCCTGGCACAAGTCACTCCCTCTGAGGTTGAAAAGGAGGAGCCCAGGGTCAGTCATATGGCTGGGCCCCTCATTGTGTACTTTGTAGACAGACACCCAACATTACTCTGGAGTGCTTCAGATTTTCTTGAAAGATCCAGAGCAAGAGGTAAATTATGTTAAACTAGTTTAAGGGAGGGATGGCCCAGATTTGATGCAAGAGGTAAATTATGTTAAACCGGTTTAAGGGAGGGATGACCCACATTTGATGTGGAACTGGCTTTCTCTTGTGGCCTTCCCTCGAGAAGTCTGCAGGCAAATTGGGACTTTGGCCCTGCCAAAGAGAGGCTGCAGCAAGAGGGGGGATATTGGTTTTAGCAGCCCATGTTGACATGCCCCTAATTGCAGATAAATTAAAAATGTGATGGCAGAAAACTAGAAGGAGTTAAGAACAAAGTGAAAGAATTCAGAACTCATGTATTTCCAAACCATTCCCATGTTCTAGAGCTCCCTTCCAAAGGCCTCCAGTTGTCCTCTTCCTTTTGTACTTCTGCTAGCAGAAAAAGACTTTTAAAAACTCAAGTACGCTTTTGTGGCCGACTTTTGTTAAATGACTGATGAGGAAGGGGCTTGCTGCATTTACTTTAATGATGTGCTTTGGAACAGTGTTTCCAATTGTCCTTTTACTTTGTTCTTCTTTGAGCTTGTTTTGTGTTTTAATTGTGCTTTTTATGCCAATAAACAAACAAATCAAAGAAGCTCAGGCCTTTTAAGTTTGAAAAATGAATTTGTGGTACAGCAGAACTCTATTTAGTCTAACATGTGTAGTTTAGAATCAAATACATGTAGGTCCAAGAGGGAGGTGGGCCAGATTCAAATGTCAGTTGAACCATGGAAGTTACTCAATGACCATAGAATGGATGCTGTTTCCTATCTTAATCTACTTCACAAAGCTGTTAAAAGAGCAAAATGGGAGTAAGAAGAAACATGTATGCTTAGTCAGTCTTCTTGAGAAAAAGGCAGGATACAAACCTGATCAATAATAATAAAATAATAACATTGTAAATCAGGGATGAGAACAACACAGTCTTCCAAGTGATGTTGGATTAGAAGTCCCAACCACCCTAGCCAGCAGAAACAAATATTGAGGAATGTTGGGAGTTGCAGTCTAACAATATCTGGAAAGTGACACACCTGTTGTCTATGTTCATTAAGAATTAACCTCCGTCCGGTCTCCCTGGTAATCACACAAAAACATGTACTGAAGTTGGATACCAATGTCAAATACCTCAATATCTCCAGAATTCCTGTGCCTTCAGGTTTTCAGGAAATTTAATGTTGATCCAACATTAGTTTTCTAGTTTTCTGCCATCACATTTTTAATTTATCTCCAACCAGGGGCATGTCAACATGGGCTGCTACAACCGATATCCCCTCTCTTGCTGCAGCCTCTCTTTGGCAGGGCCAAAGTCCCAATTTGCCTGCAGACTTCTCAAGGGAAGGCCACGAGGGAAAGTAAAGTTTTCAGTGCTGAACTAATGCACTTACCACCCCGCATTGTTAATGCCGTTTCACATTGCTTTCAACTATCATGGCTCCATCCTATTGAATCCTGGGATTTACAGTTAGTTGTGGCATCCAAGATCTAAATAGCTCATAAAATTACAAATTCCAGAATTCCATAGCATTGAGCATGGCAGTTAGAGTGGCATCAATCTGCATTAATTCTGCACTGTAGATGAGAGACCAGGGTTCACATCACTGCTCTGCCATGGAAACCCATTGGGTGACTTTGAGCAAGTTACACCCCATCAGCCTTAGAGGAAGACAATGGCCAACCCCTCTGAACAAAGTATGCCACGCAAGCCTCGTGATAGATAGCGTTGCCAAAAGTCCAAAACGTCTTAAAGGTACACAACAACAGCAACATTACTTTCAATGCAGTGCCTGGTTCCACATGCTACATGGCATGATCTCTGCCCAAATTTGAATGTATGTTTGACAAGCCAGACAAGATAAAAATTCATGGCAGTTAACTGTAACTGGTATCTCAAAATGCAAGTTTTGTTTGTGATAAAGTCTGTACATTTTTGAGCTTAATGAATTCAAACAGATTGAAAAGCAATGTAACTTGAAGATGGGCAAGACTGTTCATCCCCCCCCCTCCATTTTGCTTATGTACAGAGTCAAGTGGAAGTAGAAATCAATGACACTTAAGCACACTTAAGGATAGGCCAGATTGTGTCCTGAGTGCAGGTAATTGTTAATGACACATGGGAAAAACTTTGATGCTGACATGCATACAACCAATACTATTTTTTAAATAGGGGGAAAGCAAATAAAAAATGGACAATACTGCTGTGTACACATTGGGTTCTAGGGCTTGATATACCAGTGGAAAATGTCACATTCACCTCAAACCCAGTGCTGGAAGTCCTCATGATGTATGGTTACTTCCCGGGTGATACTGTGGTTTTTGGTCTGACTTTGCTCTGAACTAAGCAAAGTCAGGGGAAAGCTCAGTGTTTTCCAGAAACCACCCAGACAACTTGGGTTCTTTTGGTATGTGGACAGCTAGAATGGGTCTGATTTGGACCAATCCATTGTCCACATGCTAAGAACTTCACCATCCCCCTTTCCCATGCTAAGCAGCACAGAGAAAGGCAATGGACTGTTTTTGGAGCCACCGTTGCTGATTCCTCATGGGCAGGAGCTCTGTGTAAAGCCTGCCTGACAAGCTGCTGCTCCTGGAGAGGACAGAATGGGGCATCCACACGATTAATGAGAAGGAGCTAGAGTGACTCCCTCCTTGTTAATCACATACCAGGGTGCCCCATTCTGACCTTGGCAGAAGTGATGGTATGCCAGTCAGGCTCTCACAGCTTGCTTGGCTGGCAAGGCTGCTGCTAGCTGGCCCATGTACACAACAAAACGTTATCACACTGTTTTTGGTCCAGTGCATGTGGTCAGGATCATTGCTGGTCCTAGTCTGGCCCTGGATTAAGTGGCTCATATAGACGTACCCCAGGTCTGTCACAGTTCTTTACAAGCACAGAAGGAGAATACTCCTACTGAATCCTGAGCTCTTGCTTCTGTTTAGTTTTCCAACACACACTATGGATGGGGAACAACATACCATAAATAGATTTATATTTTCTACTTGTTAAAATGTCAAGTTTTTTTTAAAAAAATAGATTAACTCACTTGATTCATTACTTAAAATTCCAATCTATAAAAATATTTCATTTTAATTGTCTGGGACAATCCCCTTCCTCCTTTTGAAGCCCCCGATACCAGTCTTGGCTCTGCCTTCAGCTATTCACCTGAGCCACATGAGTCCTGCATCAGAGGCTGTGTGTTCTGGTCTTTTGGGTGAAAGAAACAACTTGTTAGCCTTTTATAAAGAAGCCAAGACTTCATTTTCAATCAATGTGGTGCTCATTACTGCTTTAAACTATTATAAAGTACACAAAACTATTTCATTTTTATAGCTGCTCTCTCATTTGCATTTTGGATTGTGTGTGTTTCTATTTCAGTGAACCCCTTCTGAACTGACCCAATTTTTTTTGCAAAGGACAAATGAATTATAAGTGAGAAATGTATGATTTTAGGTAGGTTTTGGGTTTTTAATCAAATATTTCTGAACATATATAAATGGCTTGCTAGTGCTGGAATATATAGGGGCATTTATAATGTGTATTTAATGACTTTATTTTTTGTTCAGTTCGATATGTCCAGTTGTAAAGGGAAGTCTTCTCTCCTTGATAGTTTGGGAATTCTGTAGAAAAACAGGCAAACCAGTCTAAGAATCGCTATTAAGCCTATTACCCAGAGAAGAAAACTAACAAGATCCACAGATCCATGCCATTAATTTGCACAGGATATTGGACAGTGGATCCATTTTTCAAAATGCATAGTGGGGCATAGAGGAGATTGTATCTGTAGAAGCAGCTGATCCATGTACATAGTATTTCTGCCACACATGAAAGAGAATCCATTGGATCAGGCATATGCATTCAGACTCTTTATTCAATGAAGACCAGGTGTCCTATTTGCTTTATGTTAAGCATGTTCTCAAATGCTGAAACAGGGCCTAAATTATCTGGGGCAAGGGGATTTTAATATCTCCCAAGGAATCACGCTTATTGAAGGGGACAGCCTATAAATTAGTGCTTAAGTTAAAATCAATTTCTGGATAATACGTATCCCTCAAAGACAGATTGTTGGTTTGCATAGGCATTGTATCAAAACTTTAATTAAAGCCCCTTTTAAATAAAACCTGTCGTACATTATATCGCTAATTGACTTGACCTCGTATGAAGGCGACTCTGCAAGCCAGAGGAGACTAAAGGAGATTATTCTGTCTGCTGTTGCTGCCACTGCTGTAGCACTTGTACTGAATGTGTGTTAATAAAATTTATTTCTGCAGTCGTATCCAACTCCCTATTGTGTATTCAAGAAATGTGTGGGCTTGAAGCTAGTCATCACAAAGCAAGAAAGGAATAAAATCTCAAAAGACAACTCCCCCCAATACACCTTGCATTCTATCAGTTTCTTTGCTGTGCCACAAGATACATGAACAAGTTTGCATCCGCTCAAACTGATGATGGAGTTACATTTTCACAGGATAATTTTTTAAAAAACAAAACTAGAAAAGAGAAACAAAAGAAAGATCTATCTTGCAACAAGAATGCACACAAAGAGAGACACACACAAACACACACATAGTGAAAAGCCGACATGTGGATAATCTAGTCTGTCATTGATAGACTACAATTGGAGATTAACAAATTAATTTATGGAGCATCTATTTAGCTTTTCAGGTTACAGTCATGGCTTTCTGCTCCCTGCCTCTGTTTATAGCAAAGTGCAG
>NC_056528.1:35822742-35893727 GCF_019175285.1 Sceloporus undulatus | reverse complement strand
ATAATAATAATAATAATAATAATAATAATAATAATAATAATAATAATAATAATATCCCGCCTCTCTACAAAATGCAATCAGGGCGGCTTAAAAGGTTAAAATATACAGTCCAAACCCTCAACCCACCCACCCCGGACAGGGCTCATATACCTATAATATTTGACTCTAAGAGGATATGGCTCTTCCTTAGCCCATCCCAAATTGCCTCTTTCATGTAATGGTTAATCATGCAGGGATCCTGTCTTCCAGCGCCAGTTTGCCATGTTATAGCCACCATCCTAGGCTGCTTCTGCCCTGCAGAAATAATGCAGTTTGATACCGCTTTAACTGCCATGGCTCAGTGCTGTGGAGTCCTGGGATTTATAGTTTGTTGTGGCACCACAGCTCTCTGAGATGACTAAATATTCCACAAAACTACAAATCCCAGAATTCCATAGCACTGAGCCATGCAGTTAAAGCAGTCTCAAACTGCATTATTTCTGCAGTACAGATTAGATCCTAATCACTATTGCCATGGACTTATGGCTGCAAGTTACTGTGGTTATTATTATTATATTATTATTCAGTGCTCCCACACATTCTCTAATAGTCACTCTGCAGGAAAATAAATCATGGAAATGAGTGGGAATGGCAATAATTTTAACATAAGTATTCGCTGAAGTAAGGGGTTCACTTTTAAGGTCAGATAATAGCAGCAAGTAGCCAGCAGGGATTGGGGTAGTGCATGAATACAGAGAATGGTTACAGGATTCATGTATCCAAACCTAGTTGGTAGAAAGATCTTGGAGGCTTTAGAGATGATGTTCCAATGAACCTGCTTCCAGTTATGTTGAGTCTTTCTTGAAGGTGTTTGCACAGCCATATGCAAAAAACTAAAACACAATGAGCAGCATCCAACTGGGTCCTGGTCCTAATGGAAGAAGCCCATCAATATATCTTGGATGAGCTAGGTTCACGCTCATGAAACAGCCCTTGCATTTGCTCAGTATCTGTTGTGGCTGGCTGGGAAATGCTCCAGAGCAGAGTTCTGAGTAGTGTGAAGGTTGGGAAAGAAAATTACAATGAGACCATCCCATGGCGGTTGTGCATGGGCTGCAGGGGATGTACAATAGAGCATGAAATTTTGGAGACCTTCTTCCATTTGTGCAGCAAGCATCCCAATGGATCCTGGGCAAATAGCCTGGCTGTTCAGGTTTAGCTGATGAGTCTTGTCACCTTTTTAATGGTGTATTTAATGGTTTGCCAGTAGACCCTGAGGTGACAGTCAATGTAGAAAACTAAGATTTAAAGGCAAGAAGTTGGTTCACAGTGTCCCTGTGACAGAAAAAAGAAACTATTTGTTTGCCAAAAGAGGGAACTGTCAAAGTGGCAGACAAAGTTTTATTCATTTGCAAGCTCAGCAGATGTTAGGGCATGAATAGACTAATTGATTTCAGAGTACTTTGGGTGCAAACGAAGATCCAACACAACATCTTTGAAGGTCCATGAGGTAATCTTAAATCTGGTACCAAAATATGTCAATATGATCTCATTTTCTGACACAGTAGCTCCTAAGTATGGGTGCTGTTTGGGGCACTTCCAAGCTTGTTATCTTTGATGGGAGGGAGGAATCGATTTAAGTCGGGCTGGTGGCGGGATTGTGCAGCTGTCCAAATGTTGTATTGTAGCATTTGGCTATGCCGGTTTGGGTGGATGGGAGTTGCACTCCAGTTACATTTGGAGGGCCATACAATCCTTATCCCTGAACTTAAGTCAATGTTTATTTGCTTTCTTATTTTTATTGTATAACAATAACTGCTTTGAACATTGCATTTGCAAAGTAATTCTGTTGTAAGCCACTTTGCAGGTCACGGCTGGACTAAAGACAGACTATAAATATTTAGGAAGATAGGGATAGAGGGATAGATAGATAGACAAACAGATAGTCATCTCATGCTCTGTAGAAAAATACAATACTGTTTTCCTGTACTACTTGTTCTCAGTTATTTGTCTGTAGTTCCCCCCCAATGCCTGAGATTTTTTGGAACAATTGAGACTTTGCCATATCTATTTTTTAAAAGAGCAAAAACAGCTAGCAGAAAGAACCTCTTTGATCTCCTAATGCCAGCAGAGCTGGTCTCGTGCCAATGACCCCCTTTGGGTGGGGAAGAGTAGAGGAGTAAGGAAGGGTGGTTGGGCAGGAAGGAAGGGAAACCTATTAGGGCTCCTCCCTGCTAATCTCCCACAAGTGTGCACTCCCAGAGAGGAAATATCTGCTAAATGCATTAGCTACGACTGTGAACTGGATGCTGTAGCAGTGAGTGAGTTGAAAGTTACAGCAGAGTAATAACAGCTATATCAGGGCACTTCAAGATGGGGCAGCACTGTATGCTCCATCACTCAGAAGCTTCTTTCCTGGTCCTGTGTATAAAGTCTGCATAGCCTCCTCATAGGATGCAACAGATTTGACAGAAGAATGAGTATTTTCTTTTGTTCAATCAGCGAAGTGATGATATATGGAACTCAGTGTAACTGAGATACTAAAATCCAACAGTGTTATGGAGGTCACGAAAAGACTGCCTAAATTGATTGGTTTCATTTTCAAAAGCCAAGGCAATCCATCCTTTTTTGACAGAAGAATGAATGACTTCTTTGGTTCAATCAGCATATTGATGATATAGGGAACTCACTGACACTGGAGTACTGCCATCCAGGAACATTACAGAGGTTAAAAAACTGAATGCCTAAGTTGATTGTTTCCATTTGACAAAACCTAGGCAATCCATCCTTTTGTATAAGATGAACATAAAACCTACCTAGCTACAGGTAATAAATGAATAGTAGAAATTAGATTCCCAGTCCACAACTAGCTTTGCTGGATTGGTACATGAACAAATAATGAACCAAAATTTCAGCTTTTATTTTGTAAACCAATAATGTGAAATTCTATTGCCACAGATGTTGCTCATTCATAGAGTCCTTTAGATTCTGAAGTTGGCACTTGTATGTAAGTGTATAGGACTGCTGTTGTCTTGTGATCACCAGTTCTTGATTTAGTAGAGTGCATATGTACTGCAGGAATAATGCATTCTGGCACCACCGCAGCTCCATCCTATGGCATCCTGGAATTTGTAGTTTTATAAGCTCTTTACCATTCTCTGCCAAAGAGTGCTGATGCTTCACAAAACTACGAATTCCGGGATTCTGTAGGACGGAGCCATGGCAGGCAAAGTGGTATCAAGCTGCATTATTTCTACAATGTAAATGCACCCTAAGACAGAGTATTTTCTATTATTTCCTGCTACTTTTAGCTGTACTAACTATAATAATAAATAATAATAATAAATAAAATTTTTATTTCTATCCTGCTTTTTGCCAGGCAATCAAAGTGGCGTACAACAAGTTAAAATGCATCCATATGTACATAGTGCCCCCCTTAAAACAAGAATAAACAGTAGAAGATTAAAAACTACATATTGAAACAATAGCTTTGGACTGATCATGAGGCTTTGTTTACATTTTTATATGCTTGCTGTGGGTTTATGTCACCTGGATCAATGGGCTAACCGGTCCAAGCATGTCACAGATCTGGAAGACATGAAGTAGCAGTGTATTTGAAATGGCTAGGATTAGCCTATGTTCTGCTACCCCATTAGGTGAGCTACCAAGGTGGCAGGTCAGTGAATTCCCTAAACTGTGAGACATTCAATGACTCATTGCCCCCCTCTCCATGTCTGGAAGGACAATAAAGACTTCCAGGTCAGGCTGACAGTTTGCCTGAGCAATTGTGCTGTTTCTGAATCAAACTGTGGTTTTATTAGGCGCCTTTTCCACTTTAGCCTGGTCACTTGACAATGTTATGATAAAGGATAACAGTCCTGTCAGTTCAAACCAACTGAATTACCCATTAGCAGCAGCATTAAGCACACCTGTTCCCATGTGACTGATGCCAGGCATAAATTACTCTTCTTAAGGTCTCCCCCTTTCCTGCTGTTAATTAAGAGGTTTTCAGTGAAACAAGCTGGAAAATCCAACTTGAAGCTCATGTCTTTTCCTCTCTGACTTCAGGTCAGGGCAAGCCAACCTGTGCGCGAGTTGGGATCTATAATCCTGTGTGAGATGGCAAGGAAAGACACAAAGAAAAACTTTCTTCTGTCTCTTCCTGTGATCATTCATCTGTAAGGAAGGCAAAGGAGCCCTTCCACACATCTGCTGGAGTTTTGGGTTTAATCCTGGCCTACAGCAAAACCTTTAACAGCGGCTGAAAAGAATGTGTTATGCTCACTATTGCTTGACAGAAACAGTGGTTGTTTTTTTTTACATCTCAATAATTTTCTGCTCTATATTGTTGTTAACTGCTCTTGAGTCGACCCCAACTCATTATGACCCTATGGATGCAACATCTCCAAAAAACCCTTGTACTCCACTGTTTTGTTTAAATCCTGCAGGCTCAGGCCTTCCTGATTCAGTCTATTCATCTGGCATATGGTCTTCTTCTCTTTCTACTACCTTCTATCTTTCCTAGCATTATTGTCATTTCTAATGAGTGTGTCTTTTCATGATGTGGACAAAGTATGACAGCATCAGTTTCCTCATCTTGGTTTCCAGGGAGAGTTCAGGCTTGATCTGTTCTAGAACCCATTTGTTTGTCTTTTTGGCCATCCATGGTATCCTCAACACTCTTCTCCAGCACCACATCTCCAATGAGGTTATTCTCTTTCTGACAGCTTTCGTCACTCTCCAGCTCTCATACCCATACTGTACATGGTGTTGAGGAATACAATGGCATGGATGATTCTAACCTTAGTGCTGAGTTGTATATCTTTACACTTTAGGATCTTATCTAGTTCTTTAACAGCTGCCCATCCTGTTCCTAGTCTTCTGATTTCTTGACTTGATTTCTGCTCCTTACTGACCATTTATGCGGCTTGAACTGGTAGAACAGTTCATTTACTGTTTTCTTTAGTCACAACTCTGGCAGATGACCAGGGTGAAGTGGTGAAGTCCCTAATACGGGGAGCACCAGGAGAAGGGACTGGAAAGTTTCGTCCCTGAAAAACAATTGGGCAGCTGCTGCAGGAATTCTGTTAGATGGGGAAGTAAAGTGGCTCTAATTTTCTTCCTAACTAGAAGCTCCTGTTTGGTTAGGCCCACGTGTGCCACTGGTAGAAGGGAAAATGTAATGGCTTTTGTCCTGCTTGATGTGTATAACAAAGAGTATTGCCTCTCTGCCATTAATAATAGTGGGGAAACAGTAATCGAATCTGCACTGATTGCTGGATGGTAGTGAAGAGCCTAAACCACTAGACCTCCTGAACAAAATGGCTATCCTTGCATCACTAACAGCATTGTAAAAACAAGCAATCTTTTCTTGGTTCATGAGTTGGGTTGCAGCAAAAAGATGATTGTGGTGCCATGGAGGGAAAAATGGTTGCGGCCTCATGGAGAGGGGTTGAAAGCCTCACACGGTGAGTAGGAAGCAACAACAGATATATTGTAGTGAATCCCTACAGTATAATAAACTCTGGATGGTGTTAGTCAACCAGACACATAATAATAATAATAATAATAATAATAATAATAATAATAATATATTTATTTATTTATTTATTTATATATCTGAATATTTATCTATTTATTTAATTATCATTCTTTAAGAAGATGGTCAAAAGTGGTTAGAATCTGAGTTCCATCTTGGCTACTAGCTCTTCATCATGGAGCAGCTTGCCTTTACTCAGTTAGAACAGACACAAGGAAGACTTTGCCAACAATTTATGCAACATCTTGATGAACAGCTATGCTAAACCTTCCAAATTATTCTGCATTGGATTCTCTGTTAGCAACACGATTTACATCTATACATAAACATCTAATGTTCCTTTCTTTGCTGATGTCTGCTCTGTTGCATCACAACCCCAAATTGTACTTAACACTTTGCCCCTAGCCAAGGCAAATAAAGACAAAAGTACGCTTCTTTAGCATATTTCCATTTTAACTGTTGATTTCATTATTTCCAGGGAGAGGCTTAGGAAGATGTGTCAACAGAAGGAAGGAATAGATCTTTAAAAAATAATAAAATGGAAGCATTTTTGGAGCATACTACTGCTCTCTCTGTTATAGATCTATTTAAACCAAAGAGTATATTCATAGCTGCTCTCTGCATACTTATATTTACACACAAAGCTCACACATCTTCAGACTTTGCAGAGACCATGTAATTAATTTATTCACAGAGGCATCCAGGGATTAACTTTGTGGCAAAGTAAGCAGACCACTGTCCTTTTAGGTTAAAGAATGAGAGGATATCTTTCCTGCTTTGAACTAATGCCTAAGGTCTTGAAGTTGATGCTAACATGGCTTCTGCAAAGCCTTCAGAGGCCTTTGACCTCAGAGGATACAAGAAAGAATAAGAACACTGACTAGGAGGAGAATCCCTCCATCTAGAATCCAAATGTATCAATATCTTATGCTGATCTGGATTCTGAGGAATGAACCTGTTGAAGGTAGTAAAAACAATTGGTCATTGAGAGTTTGGCAACCATCATAAATCTGGAAATGGGGGGATTTCTCACTTATCTCCCCTTTGAAACAGTACCTCATACAGAAGACTTTATCCAAGAGTGTGGTCTGTTTCTAGAGTAATATTCTCTAATACAATTGTTGGAAACAGGAGACAAACCTATGGAAGTGTACAAGCAGGTTCCAAATTGTGACTACAGATGTTACTGGTACCAAAGGATCAACAGACACTGGTACTGAGGTGTCAACGTACACCATCTGACTCCAGGCTTCTGAAACTTTGGGGTTTTGCTGGAGTTTTAGTGACTTTGATGGTATATCCATGATAGGAAGCACTAACCATGTACAGGCACCAATCCTTATGAGCCCTGAGAGACTCATCTGCTTTATAAATATTTTGTATTCTTCTTTGGAGGGTTTTTGGTGTTTTTGTTTGTTTGTCTGTTTTGCCTCTCTTGGATATTTGGTGGTGTCCTGATGCAGGCATTTATCCTTTCTTCTGAAGAGATAACAATTTACCTGGAACAAGAGTAAGAGCAGGAGGAGGTGGATGCCAGGTGCTAGTGTGCAGTATAAATATCTGATGTATATGGTCTATGTATGCCAGAGCTAAGATGATTATTGATACCACAGTTTTTGGGACTAAGAAGGTTTGAATGGGAATCTTGGATACGGAAGTGCTTAGTGCTGACATTTTATGGGATGGACATTCTGTTAAAAAGGGTATGTGTGTTATATATCAATGCATCTTGGAGAAAACTCCAAGATACATTTGCCTTAAGGTTGCTGTAAGTTGGAGATGACTTGAAGGCACACAACAACAACAATAATAATAACAAGAATAAGAAGCTTGTGTCCCTCTCCAAAGCAAAACAAATAGGATGCCTGCCAGATTGGGCTAGCTTGTATGTGCAAGAGATACTGCAAAGGACCTTAGAGGTCATGCACAAAGAAAGACAAGAAAGGGCAAAACACCAAAAGATGACAATTAAGATAAAGAGTCCAAGGTGAGTATTGAAGAAAGGAGGAAAGAAGAACTCTACAAGTCACTTGACCAAAGTCACTTGATGACAGAATGGTCCAAATGACGCTGTTAGAGCCGCAGAAAAAAAAAGGAACTGAGGGAAGATTAGTTAGGCCTGCTCAGGTATGCATGCTGGTGGTATGTTGGTGAGGTTCCCACCAACAGCTACCTGCTTCTACAACATTTCAAACATGACTCTGGGCAGGCACAACACTTATTGGCCACTTTGCTTTGCCATTACAAGAACACATCCCCGAGACCCTTGCCGAATTGTAATTTGGCCTTTATGCCAAAATACATTCCATTTTGCAACAATGCCAACAAAGATCGCTTCTGACAGTACAAACTTTCCAGTATAAAGGGAGAAGGTTCTTCTAGTAGGCTATTAAAACTATTTGCCTCCCTGTCTGAAGGTCTGATGCAAATTGAATGGAAGGCATCTGAGAATTCTGCTCACGGACCTCTACCTGAATAACATGCAAAATCTCTTCTTACGATTCATGTAATCACTTCTGCTGAACAAATGGCAACTCTTGCAATTGCACCACTCTGCTTTGCTGTTTTTGTTATTTATTTAAGGTGGAATTACCCATTAGGGAATTCCTGGTTTCTGTATTCCCCCAATACAAACGTCTAGTTTCTTATAATTTGAAAAAGAGAGAAATTAAAAGCATGTTTCCTCACTGATTAAATATGCTAGTTTACATTCAAGAAAGCACACAACTTGGAAGAAAGAAAGAATTCTCCCATTTTTAAGTACTCCTTGACTTTAAGAGAAAAGACAGCCAGTTTTGTAATACATATTTCAAAATGGCCACAGCTGGAAGAAGAGAGATGAGAGACGGGCCTATATGGCTCAGTGATTCAGCACTATAATTTACACAAAACCTAAGGGGAACAGATACATATTTCTCTGTCATCACAACCTCATGTTTTAGATCACTTTAACATATCTTGGCTTCCACCAAAGAAACCTGGGAACTATAGTTAATTGAGAGAAGTAGGAACTGTCCACTAGAAGAGTGTGCTTCACTATCTGATGTGGGTCCATAGTGTCCCAGGGACCAGTAACATACATGTGCACATCAGCTACAATTATTTTTTTGTTTCTGGGACTACCAGTCAATGGCTCACAGACCAGTATGGATCTATGGACCACCACTTTGAGTAGCATTATACTGGTGATCTCTAAACATTCCTCACTATAGCTCTTCATGACTACAGTGCTAATGCATGAGAAGGTTGTCCAGCTATAAATGGAAGACCTCACACTTTCTCATCCAATCCTTAAGGATATCTGTGGATCAGAGTGCTGAAAAAGTTTGCCTTTGGGAATTCCTACATAGTAGGACCTTGACTGTTCCATATCACCGTAATGTTCAGAAATAAGGCAGTTTCCTAATAATCACATCCCTACAAAAAGGTGAGAGTTTTAACTAAATCCAAAGCAAGTAGAAGCAGAGATATGTCCCACTGAGTTCAACTGGATTGACTCACTTATACATGTGATTAGGACGGCAACCTATATACCACTCAACTTATCTGAACAGCAGCTTAGTGGACTCTAGCAATCACCAGGCAGGGACATAGCCAAGGGGGGGGGGTCTTGGGGTCCGGACCCCCCCTTCCGTTAGATAAAATGAATGGTGAATGCTGCCGCACCGCCGCACCCAAGCCCCATTATAATGGTGGCACTTAGTCTGGACCCTCCCCACTTCCCAAAATCCTGGCTACGTCCCTGCACCAGGGATACCCTATACTGGAGATACAGGGATGTACTGGTAAAGATGAAGGATACAATTGAAAGTCTGTTTTCAGTTTAAGGTGATGGTTTCTTTGAAACTGCCTATTCTTTGACAGCCCTTGCTTCTACCTTGTTGCGAAGGAGCTGCAGTAGAAGAAAACATTAGCTGGTCTCTTTCACATTAGTTTCTTCCCTTTAGATTTTTGGAGCTTCATTTGTACTGCTTGCTCCTGTGCCCAGGAGATTTTGCAGGAAGAGAGAGGGAAAAAAGAGAGGAGAGAGAGAGAGAGAGAGAGAGAGAGAGAGAGAGAGGATGATCGTGACCCACTGGGCTGAATTAAATTAATAGGCCAGGAATAGTTGGGTAATTATTTCATCGTATGAAGGAGAGGTTCTTTGATGACTCAGACCTCTTATTACATCTGTGCGATGTCAGCCCACTGAAATGCATAGTCTTATGTAAGTTTTTTAAAAATGAACTGTTTAAAAATAAAAAAAATGCTCTTGTTTTAAACGACACACATCCCAACTACATCTTCTGATTGTTTTTGTTTCTGGTTTTGGAACCCTAATGTCACAGATCCAAATGGAACGCTACCTAAATTAAGGACATTTGGGGGGTATATACTCCAATTAACTGATGTTATGAGCATAAATGGAGGGAATGTAGCACATAATGTTTTCAGCTCCTCCACAGCTGAGTCCTGAAGTGTGCTTCTGTTTTGTTTTCTGGACAAGAAATACTGCTGATTGAAATCCCTAGACAGATGAGCTGCATTAACCTGCCATTTGTCCCACCTTGATGCAAACCCTGCTGTAGATTTTCAGTATTTCTTCTCTTAAGTATAAATCTGTTTCAGACATTTTTAGGGATTTTGTTCAGCAACAGTCAAAGAAACAAGCTTCTAGGGGTTTCCACCATCTCCAGGAAGATAAAATCAAATGGCGCTCAAGCTAGTTAATTAAAATGTTTCAGAATCTTTCACCTGCAGTGTCAAACTGTTTTATTGAGTGAAGCATTGTTAAATGTAACAAAGCAGGTGCTGCTGCTGCTGTGCATTGCCACAGACGTGGCTGCTTTATAAAAGCATATCAGAGAGCTGGTTAAACCCCAGGGTCTAATCAGGAGGGCAGAATAGACCCTCTGTAGGGTTAAGGACCCAAGTATAAAAAACGCCAACATATTCCCCCACCCATTAATTTCAAGGGTCCAGGACTTTGCAACATAGACAAGATGAGTAATACATACAATACGGGATGGAGTTGCTCATATGTTTTCTCTGACATGGAGTTCAGTAACTGAATCCACAGGATCACACTCATGGAATCACTTCTATGTAGGAGATTATCACACTAGGGCCAATTCCACATGAATCGCACTATTGGAAGATAATGGAAGCATAGCGCTATAGTGATCGATATTTTCACACAGTCATGCAATCACACGATAATGGTAATATAAAAACAAAAGAGAAACACAACTCCATTCTGCATACATCCAATCATGTATCGTTAGTATATCGTTATTGAACATTTCACGCATATGCCATTTTGGTTTGACTGTGTATGTCTGGAAATCATGGTTCCATCCCAAACACAACACAATAAATTTTATATATTTCACAACATTATTTTTATCCAGTTGAAACAAAACTGTGTGCTACATCTTGAAAGATTTTAGAACAGATAATTAAACAGAGAGAAGCTTACCACACTGGGCTTGTGGGCCGTTCTCAGAAAGGCTCGGCAGGAAACGGAACAAGTGGGGGACGGATTTTACCACACACTCCAGTCCCTCACTCGTCAGGCACTCGTTCCTGTTCCTTCCGTTCCATTCTGAGAACGGACCCAGGAGGACCTGTGATGTAACCTCCAGAGTCTGTGAACATCTAGAAGGCAATTCCATAATCACAAAAAGTCAACATGGGTTTCAGAGAAACAAGTCATGCCAGACAAACCTGATCTCTTTCTTTGATAAAATTACCAGCTTGGTAGATGAAAGGAATGCTGTGGATATAGTATATCTTGATTTCAGTAAGGCCTTTGACAAAGTTCCCCATGACATTCTTGCAAACAAGCTTGCAAAATGTGGATTAGACAAGGTAACTGTTACATGGATTTGTAATTGGTTGACTGGCTGAACCCAAAGGGTGCTCAACAATGGCTCCTCTTCATCCTGGAGAGAAGTGACCAGTGGGGTCCCACAGGGTTCTGTCCTGGGGCCAGTGCTATTCAACGTCTTTATCAATGACTTGGATGACAGAATTGGGGGCATACTTATCAAATTTGCAGATTACACCAAATTAGGAGAGGACCAAAATTCAAAATGACCTGAATAGACTAGAAAGCTGGGCCAAAGCTAACAAAATGAAATGCACAGATATAGGATGGGTGACACCTGGCTGAATGAAACTACGTGTGAAAGGGATCTTGGAGTCCAAGTAGACCACAAGTTGAACATGAGTCAACAGTGTGATGCAGCAGCTAAAAAGGCCAATGCAATTTTAGGCTGCATCAATAAAAGTATAGTGTCTAGATCAAGAGAAGTAATAGTGCCACTATATTCTGCTCTGCTGAGAACCCACCACGAATTTTGTGTCCAGTTCTGGGCACCACAATTCAAAAAGGATGTGGAGAAACTGGAGTGTGTCCAAAGGAGGGTGACTAAAATGGTGAAGGGTCTGGAAACCATGCCCTATGAGGAATGACTTAGGGAGCTGGGGATGTTTAGCCTGGAGAAGAGAAGGTTAAGACGTGATATGATAGCCCTGTTTAAATATTTGAAGGGATGTTATATTGAGGAGGGAACAAGCTTGTTTTCTGCTGCTCCAGAGACTAGGACCTGGAACAATGGATGCAAGCTACAGGAAAAGAGATTCCATCTCAACATTAGGAAGAACTTCCTTGGCAGTAAGGGCTGTCCAACAGTGGAACAAGCTCCCTCAGAGTGTAGTGGTGTCTCCTTCTTTGGAGGTCTTTAAGCAGAGGCTGGATGGTCATCTGTCGGGGATGTTCTGATCTGGATTTCCTGCATGGCAGGAGGTTGGACCTTGTGGTCTCTTCCAACTCTACGATTCTATGATTCTATGATTCTTTGAAAAACTTCCTTTCCACTATTTCTTTCCTTATTATTTATTTTCTACTTACATTCTACCTTCCCAGAACAAAGGTCCCAAAGCAGCTCATAGAAAGCACAATTCCAATAAAACAGAAGATTTGCTTTTAAGATGTTTACACACTTTGGACTATGTTATTGGGGGTGTGGTGGTAGATACATTTTAGGAAAAGGCAGAGCTGCCCTGATTCTCCACTGGATAAACTCTCCCCCACCTCTTTCTTCCTTTTTTGTTTCAATGCACATTCTCCCAGTTCTCTGCATAATAATGTTTTCTTAAGAATATGACTTTATTATATATATATACACACACACACACACACACACACACACACACACACACACACACACACACACATACATATACACATACACATTCTTTTGATTTAACTGCATTTCAAGTTTCCCTCTTTACTAGGAATACCTGCACCTCCCCCTTCCCCATCACGAGAGCTTTGCGGATGGTGTTGTTTTTCATGTTGTCCCAGAGGAATAGGCAAGCACCCTGGGGAGAAAGAAAAGAAAGAGACCCAGAAAGAAAGCAAGTCAGGGAGCCAGATGTGCACCAGAGAACTTCTAATGCCCTCACACCTAAGGGCTTTTCTTTTCACATAGCAGTATGTAAGAATTTTCTAAAGATTCAACCCCCCTAAATAATTCATCCAGTCATTGCCCCTGCTTAATAATCCGAATGCACAAATGATAGCACACATTTGCAAAAAGACACAGCAAGCGCATTGTCAAGAGACTGATACACAGCCCATGGAAACTATCAACCATTTGTAAGTAATCCATTTGTTTAGAACAACAGAATGATTTATTCTTGAAAAACAAATAGCAACACAATCTCAGCTTCCTGGCATTTTTCTCATGCCATGCTTTCAACCTGGTCACTGCCAGCCGTTGGGGTATCATCAGGGGAGAAAGAGACACAGCTTCAATACCAGCCTCATGCCCCTCGCATTCTTTATTCCACAGCATTGGGTTTTTAACCAACATTCAGATTAGAAGAAGGGAAATAATAGAATAACCGCTCAGAGAAAAAATGGGGAAGATATGGACTTTCAATGTTGTTGGACTTCAGGTCCCATCAATAGCAATAGCATCAATCAATCCTCACCATTAGTTGTGCTGGCAAGGGCTAATGGAGCTGATACCCAAAAATAATTGGAGTCCACAGCTGCTCACAATTCTTGTCCTAGAATAGTGGTTCTCCAGCATCTTACCCTTGTGATTCCCTTTATATCTACATACAGACATTGTTCCTCCCCTCAGCATAGTACAGTTGGCCTTCCATATTTGACTTTTGCAGACTTGATTATTTGCAGATTTGATTAATATGCTCTCTCTAGGAATCTCTAGGACTTCCAACACAACTTGCCAGACATTGATGATAGAGTTGTGCTGGAGAACCAAGATGTTCCTAGAGAAAACCCTTTTCTAGGCATTTCCTTTCCATACAAAAGCAGACTGGACTGGTAACTGAGCCTTAGTTCACTTCTGCTAATAGAACACCATCTTCCATCATACTGGAGGACAGGAGGCTAGTTCACTTCACAGCATCTGCTTCCTGGGGTGGCTGCATCACTCTGCCTAATAACAGAGCTGGCACCGGAAGGTGATATGAAGTCTTTGGAAAGGCCAGGAATGACACAAATACTACAAGGTGGCCTCCTATCCTGCTCTCAGCACTCTTGGGCCTAAATCCTTTTATTAATCCCAAACAGAATAGATGCATTGAACCAATGGGTCTTATGCAGCCACTGAATTACTGTACAAAGTTTCTGTTGATTCAAGGGGTTTATTCTAGTCGGGACTAACAATTGGATCTAGACTTACCAGTAGTTTTACATCTTTGATGCCAAGAAGCCTTGAAGGTATGTATAGATTTGGGGATGCAGTGGTTTAGAGGTTAAGAAGCCAGTTCTGACAATCATAAGGTCACAAGGTTGGCAGTTTGAGGCCTGAACGCCCCATGATGGGGTGAGTTCCTGTCACTGTCCCAGCTTCTGCCAATCTAGCAGTTCAAAAACATGCAAATGCAAGTAGAAAAATAGGTACCACTTCAGTGGGAAGGTAACAGCATTTGGTGCAGTCATGCTGGCCACATGGCCACCAGAGCAGTCCTTCGACAATGCTGGCTCTTTGGCTTAGTAACGGAGATGAGCACCATTCCCTACAGTTGGTTACGACTTGACATTTATGACAAGGGAAACCTTTATCTTACCTTTAGCTCAAGCCAAAACCTGACATTCAACCAGAGTGGGAATCAGTACAAGTAAAAGTGTATGGCCCACTCCCTCTGAAACCTCAAGATAGGGAGTCATTGTCCATCTTTGCCTATATATCAAGCCAGAGTCTATATGCCCCCAAATAATTTACATTCTGGAATGACAAAATGCTCTGCATTATTGATTTTTAAAAGAAACACGCTAAGAACAACACAAGAAGCATATGCTAAGTAATGACTGAGCGACTGACTGACAGCCGCCATAACGGATTGTCAGGTTTAAAGAGCTGGCTTGCTAATTGGCTGACATAATGAGGTAGATGCCTGGCACTCCCAGAGAGTACGATTGTGCGCTCTTCCATCAATCATCCCCCAGACATCTTGGCATTCAAAATATAGCAAAACCACTTAACTACAATTCTTTAAACAGGCATGGGTAAAAAAAATATGTCTCTCTCTCTCTCTATGTTGTTTGTAAGGCAAAGAGCTGTTATGCTAAACCGAAGCATTGGAAAAATTCACACTTCCACAATAGCAGCTCATCATTTCCATAATGGCAGGAAGCTACAAGTTATCCATACTTCCAGAAACTGACTGGGTTAACCAAAACACATAATAGTTGACTAAGGAGATACCTAATCCAGTTGGGGACTTTAAATTGTTACTATCTGGAAGCTGTCCAGTATGAAGATGAGCAATATTTTAATGCAGAGCAAGATAGTAAAGAGATAAATAAATAAAGCTTGATCCACTTTCCCCACTCTTTTAAAAATCCATCTGATCTAGAATTTATTATCTAGTATCACTCAGGTTCTTAGGATACATGATACTTCTATATTATCTCTTTCCAATTATCCCTCTCTTTTGCTTCCCACTAGTTCAGTTGCTACTACTTCTTGGGAAGGTACAACATTGCACTATTAAGAAATCTGGTTTCATTTTATTTATTGAGTTGAACATTTCTTCCAAGGTGCTGATTATTAGCTCTATCATCAAGGTAACTATTGAAACTTCCTTTGTTGCCATTTCGAAGGCTTCCTTTCTCTGGCTATGATGACAAACCACAAAGTCCCTATAAACTGTGAGTTGTTCCCAAGCAATTTTACATTTATTGCTGCCTCCTTGCTAGGCCACAGTTATGAAAAGAGACAAAGAAACAGAGTATAGAATAAAGAACATTGATAAAATAGTCACTGGGATGTACAGTTTGATTCATTCCATTCCTTTCCATGATTAAGATACAGGCCATCTATTTATTTTAGAGCTGGGTAGGTAACATTTAGAGATCTGGAGGCTGCATAACTTACTCCAGGACCCCAGAAACATTCACATGCCTTGGGCTCCATGCAACCATGCCTGCTTGACCTTATAACAGGCTGGGAGATATGGTCTGGATGTCATGGAATTGCTTCCCACAATCCCAAGAAGGCATGGAGGACTTTTATAACCATTTAAAATTTTTTTGAGGAGTGTGAGTCTAAGGAGTAACATTTTGCCCATCTCTGTTGTAAAAGTACTTCAAAATATTTATTTTATTAGTGCCTCACGCTGTCCCTTAGGTTTGACGATATGGATAATAAAATACTTATAAATATATGACCATGAAAATAATTGCTTAAGGAAAATCCATGAAAGTTGGCATGTCAGGCTGGGGCCAGGGCAAATTTCCATTATGTGATGGTGGATTCATTGAAAATATCTTACTGCTTGCCTCTGTAGCTCAGGTTTTATACACAAAAACACAATATCAGCTCAGATGGCAAAAGTGCACCAAGGGCAAAAGCAATTGGTATTCCGAGGAATGATGTCTTTGGACCTGGAAGTACTGTAGAGCCACTGCAACTCAGTAGCCACTGGTAGTCCTTTTCACTGTGAATTTTAAAGCCATCTTAGGCTGCTGCCATACAGCAGAATTAATACAATTTAACACAGCCTTAATTGTCATGGCCCCATCCTATGGAATCATGGGATTTGTCATTTGTTGCGGCTCCAGAGCATTTTGACAGAGAAGGCTATTAGCTCACAAAACTACAGAATTCCATAGCACTGAGCCATGGCAGTTAAAGTGATGCCAAACTGCATTAATTCTGCAGTGTAGATGCAGCCTAAATCACCATAATGTACGATACTGAATTCTGCAACTTTAACTAGAATATGATAATGTGACTGGGATTACTAATTGTGTTCCCGTAGATAAGACAATACTTGTACTTGATGGACCAAAGGATCATCTAAACTAGCATTCTTTTTTTCAGCAGTGACTAGACCAATGGCTCTGGACAGGCATAAACACAGCATATGAATAAGCATCTTCTCTTGCTGTTTGTCTCAGTATTTCGTGTTCAAAGGGTTACTACCTCTGCAAATGGATGCTCTGTTTAACTATTATGGCTAGATTCTGCTGATAGGTATGTCCTCCATGAATTTATTTCACCATTCTTAAAAGTTATCTAAGCAATTATCACCACGTTTGTGGCAAATTCAACAAATCATTCTGTACTAATTTGAAGAAGTACTTCCTCCAGTCTTTCCTGAGTAAACAGCAGATTGGCTTCATTGGGTGACCCTGACAGTAGGGACCCACAGGAGAAGGATATCTAAGGTTTTCTAGGTCAAAAATCATTGAGACATATCCTTTCTGTGTCTAGTCACAATTGCAGGAAGAAAGCCTCTTAATTATTTCTTTTGCATCTCAAGTTCACACAGCAAGAGAAGAAAAGATAAGAAAAGAAGAAGAATGCCTGTAGAGAGGCAACCAAAGAGTTTCTTTATTCAGAGGGATGCCAAAGCTCCCAAATGTATCTTTCAGTGGTGCAGAATAGTTTATCTGTTTGAAATAAAGAGGGAAATTTGAATACACATTTCCTCCTCCCTCCCTTGGGTATTTTAGATGCATTTTAAAATGGTTGTTTATCACAAACTCTATATTTTTTTAGAGCAGAGTAGGCAACATTTAGAGATCTGGGAGCTGCATATACCTTTTCCAGGACCTCGAAAGCATTCACATGCCTTGGTGCCCCCATGCACCCATTTTTCTAAAAAATGAAATTAAAAAGTACTTTCTAGGGGTAATGGGGTTATTTTCACAATGCTCCTCTCTAGTCAAGTCACTTGAAACTTGAGCAGGTTTGGTATCTTACATGCAAAATAGTGGGACCAGTGCAATTCTTCAAATTCCCACTCCCTGAAGGTTGGTTTACAGGTTAGATGAGGAGACTCACAGAGGAAGCAACTAAAGGTAAGACTACAGTCTTATACATTTTCCTTAAAGTAAATCGGCATCCACACTGCAGAAATAAAGCAATTTGAGACCACTTTAATGGCTCAATGCTATGGAATTTTGAGATTTGTAGTTTGGTGGAGCACCAGAGCTGTCTGACAGGAAAGACTAAGCATCTCACAAAATTACGTATCCCAGAATTTCATAGTATTGAGTCGTGGAAGTTGCAGTGGTCTCAAACTACTTTATTTCTGCACACCACGGTCCACTAATATGAGTCAGGTTTGTTTCTGAATAGACGTGTCTCAGATAGCAGCTCCAGTGTTGTAATTAGTGAAAGCAAAATGTTGATTTAAATGGCTGCATTTCTATGCAGATAGGCACAAATACAGAGGCATAATTTTGCCTCAAGCTGGGCTACTGAGGTGCTTGAGTGCCATTTTCAGATTGACACTTTGTAGGTTTTTACCTTTCCATTTCTGTTCTTTCCGCGTCAGGTTTAAAGACAAACCATGAACAACTAGCTATACAGCCTTACATTCCTAAAAATTATATAGCAAAATTGGGCGCTCTCTGCATGAGCCAATAAAATGCTCTCCCATCTTCTCAGTGGGGTGACCAGATGATGCACAGCCCAAACCCTCTGGTGCGAGTAGGTTGGATAGTGGCTGACCCGTTCATTACCAGAACTGGTTTCTACCTCTCTTATAATGGATTTTAAAAAGTCTACAGTTTGCCGTGGTTCGTCCTGGAAGATCTGGAGTCCTCCATTCTGATGGACAGCTGATCCCACATTCTGATGCTGGGCAGCTGTTTGAAATGCATCCCACTTCAATGCTTGGCATACTTATTACTTCTGCCAGTTGCCCACTCTGAGGTCAGAATGAGGTGGACACCTTATTCTGACCTCGGAGTTAAGTGCTCTATATATGTGGGATCAGCTGCCCAGCATTGCAAAGGCAGCCTTTCCAATGGAAGACAGTCTGGGCAGCTCCAGGGACAGAATATTCTGGGCTGCCCTGTGCCAGTGCATATAGGGCCTGGGTATAGGTACCCATTTCTTCTATTGATGATGACTGGACAATGGTCGAATACAAACTGAGAAGAAGGTATATTACATCCTGGTGTGATATTCGTACTCAAATCCCATTTTAAGATGGAATGCCTTTTACTGGGTTTAAGGTCATTTTAGTTACAGTAGCATTAAGGTTTTTCAATAAAATATTTTAAATGCCAGTTATATAACTGCTTTTAAAACATTTAACAGCCACATTGGTTACATGACCTGGGACAAAAGATATTTTCTACGTGAGGCAGAAGACCCATATGGGAACATTACAGAATGGCCTCAGGTCATTTCATAATGTGCAGTGTACGATTTATTTTTTTGCACCAAAACAACGATTGTTAATGAATCCAGAGGCAATGAAAGTTCAGTGACATGGCAAAAGACAGAGATTATAGGCTCAATAAGTGTAAAGGAAACTGGCCAATGTAGAGATAAAGGCAGGGAGGAGATCCAGCAAGCGAAGCAGCACATAGAAAAGGCACTAAGCAAATTACAAATACTGACTGACTGACAGCCTAGTTGAAACTGTGTACTTGAATTTAAGCCAAAAATTCTCAGAGCTGTCCATATAAAACATCTGAGAGGAAGACAGTGTCTGCTTGCTCAAGAGTGTCAGCTGTTGCTGAATGCAGCAATCTGCTTCCTAATGAGGATAGGTCACCATGAATAGGGGACTCCAACTGTACATCTTGGTAGATAAAAGGGTGGGAACTCTGGAAATACATGGACAGAAGGACTTGGCCCACCATCAAGGCCAAGAGAGCCCAGTGTATTCTGAAAAGTTCTGGATGGAGGCAGGGAGAACTTGTTGCCTCCCTATACCCACTTAGACACAAAACCCACTAACTGCGTCTAGCCAAGTCACCATCTCTTAGCTTTACCTATTTTATGAGATGCTTTAAAGTGTTTGTAAAGACAGCATGGGATAATACACCATAGAAAGGAGCCAGCATGGTGTAGTGGTTTGAGCGTTGCACTATGACTAAGGAGACCAGGGTTCAAATCCCCGCTTGGCCATGGAAACCCACTGGCTGACCTTGGGCAGTACACACATCCTCTGCCTTAGAGAACCCTGTAATAGGTTCACCTTAGGGTTGGCATAAGTCAGAAACAACTTGAAGACACACATTATCAACAACAACAATGTCATGGAAGCTGATATGAACCAGAGAGACGGAGGAAGGGGTTGCCGAATCATTAACCCCAATGTGGCAAAGAAGTGGTGTTCAATAGCACTGACATAACAAGCTGTTAGGGAGAGGGGTTGTGAGAGCCACAGACCCTGCACAGTGCAAACCTGGAACACTTCCAACATTGACTTTGCTTCTATTGAGAAAGATGAAGTGGTAAAATATACTGCTAGAATCAACTAGGTGGCAGTGGCACAGCTCCTCTTTATTTATTTGTTGTTATTGTTATTTATTTTAGCTAAAGCTAATTACTCAGATCCTTTCCAACAGGGATTGAAGTCCAGCTTTGGAAATGGGTCAGCCATGGTCACCTTTATGGCTTACACTGGGAACTAGACAGGGGAGGGCATCGCTGTTGGCTAAACAGTATTCAGTACCATTCACCACAGTACCTTTCCAAGGACATAGGATGTTGGACATAGGGGTATTCTGCTGGAGTGGTTCTTATCTTATCTGGTTGAGCAAATTCAGAAGATGGGTTTTCTGGGAGACTACTGGTCAGTCACTTGACAACTGTACTATAGGGTTTTACCCAGGGCTTTCTTCTGCCTCTTGTGCTACTTAACATCTATAGAAAGCCACAGGGGATAGGTAGTTTGGAATTTGAGACTTGTTTGGTTTCCCTAACAGATCCCAGGGAGACTGCAGAAATTGTGAACTGTTGTCAGAATGCAGCGTTGGACTGGATGTGGGTTTATAGATGGAAGGTCAAACCACTGTTGGTCGGCTTCAAAGCCAGCCTGGGATTGTGAACACAAGCTATTCTGGATGGAGAAATACATCTATGGCAATCTTTTCCCAGATCCAACTGCTGTAATAGTTAAGCCACTTTCTGGAGGGAATAGATCTAGCCCCTTTTGATTCCTGATATGTGCTCTATGTGAGCTACCTCACCCAAGTCTTTGGAAATTAAACAGAGTGCAAAATGAGTTGGTTAGTATGCTTTCTGGCACAAACTTTGCTCATCGTATCATATCTGGTTATGCATAAATTGCACTGACTGCCATTTTGTATCTGGTCACATTTCAAAATGCTGGTGCTTACCTGTAGAGCTCCAAAAGATTTGAGGCCAGGTTACCTGAACACCTGTATAAGAGAACTGTAGTATAAGATCTTAAAGAGCCCTTCTTCTGTGCTGCCACTAAGTGAGACAAGAGTGGTAGGAACATGAAATAGGGCCTTCTCTGTGGCAGCACTTTACCTATGGAACACTGTCTTTAAGACCGAGCCCTTCTACGTTTAGTTTTTGGCAAGCTATAAACCTTTTTGTTCTGCATGACTTTTAGTATTTTCAGTGGATTACCATTGCACTTAGGCTTTTAATATCCCTTTCTGCTTTTGAGTCTGCTGTTTGTGATGTTTTAATGTTTTTACTTTTAGTGCTTTAAAATTACGTTTTAAGTTTTAATTGTAATGTCCCCTTAAAGGTCCTATTTAACCGAAAAGGTGATTCATAAATATATGAACAATTAAAAAAATAAATTAAACACCATTGAGAGATGCCTTAGGCCAGCTGTCAGGCTGGTCAGCAGCACAAATTATCTTTTCAGATTTTATGTTTCTTTTGTTTTATGATGATTAAAACAAACAAACAAAAAACATGACTAAACTAATCAGTTAAACACCAATTAATGTTCTGAGCCTGAAGTCAAAGCAATGAAGAATTCCAGTCCTATATTTAAAAACTGACATCCTTAGCCCCCATGCTGCTTTTAGGCCTTGTACTGATTTCAAATCTTAATAAGCTTAAAGAGCTGTCCAGTTTCTTCCATAGCAAGTTTTACTGTAGGCTAGTGAAATAAGTGTTTCCAAAGGGAACAGCTGGCATCTCTTTTAATAAAAGATTCCCTTTTAGAGCACAATTTCCAAACAATATCACAGTGGCTCCATTCAAAGAGCTATGGTTAAGGCTGTGTCAATACTTCTCTTATAAACTCTGTTTGGGCTTCTCTCCCCCTCCTCTTTTCTCTCTCTCTTTACAACTTTATAGCAGAGCCATAATGACCAATGCACTGAATTAGTTATGCTGTGTAAGGATTTAGTTGGTATTCCAGGTTTGTTTGTTTGTTCTTTGCAACATACCAAATATTAATAAAGTTTTCCAAATCATATATAGGACATTCATGAAAGATACATTCATAAATATCAACTATATGTGTTCTTTTTAAAGTCCTTGAAGCTTTAAACAGGTTTAGACTTCTTAATGCGGAAAAGGTAAAATACTGTATAGTAATTGTTAAATCATCCCTTGAGTTTTGAATAGGATCAATTCCTCTCAAGAGACAGTCCAGTAATTTCTCGTTATAACACAGCCAAAGAAAGTCACCGATTGCCTTCACTTCTGCTTCAGAAGACCTACACTTTAACAAGAAAAGACAAATGATCAGAGGAAAGACACTTGGATTTTCCTTCATCTGTTCCAGATCTGAAGGCAGCAGTCTCCCCATCCAAAGGAGCATAGGTTTGCCATTGTTCCTTCTACAGCAATAGCTTATGAGATATATCTTTATTAATTTTTTGTGCTTTTATCATTTCCCCTCTTCTTTTACTTGAATTCTCTAGGTCAGCCATATCTGCAGGGGTGGCAGAGGGATTTAATTGCTTTTCACTTCCTACCTTCATCTCAGGGTGACCATCCCATTAATAATGCACAGGAAGCAACTACGAAATGCATGTTAGATTAGGGATTAATTGATATTTGGAAAGATTTCAATCCACATTTGAAGAAGGTTACATACTGTAGTCTTAACTCTTCTGCCTCCAATTTAATTATTTTAAAACTGGCAAAAGCTCTGCTTTCTCCCCTTTTCTCTTCCCCCTTTTGCCCGACTCAACTGCTGCGTTCATCAACAGTGTGGAGTGGACTGAAGTGGAGGAGCTGCACTTGCTGTCTGCTTGAGTCATATTTCTGATGCTTACTACTCCCTAAAAACAAACATTGTGAACTGACAATGTTCTTCTGCTATATTTTATTGATTTATGCCTGTCAGTCATCATTTTAAAAGTTCTGAACAACCAAACTCATCACCATTAGGATGGGAGGCGGGGGGTGAGTTATCTGTATTATTTTTCTGCCATTCATTAGGCACAAATGTGTACTAAAATGCTGTCTCTATTCATCTAAAAATGTCTCCCATCAGATGTATCAGTCACTATCTATTTAATCTCTCTTTTTACACACAGGCAACATCTCCTTCTCTCTTAAAATATACAGTGTTGTGTTAGCATAACTCCAAGCATGCCAATATTTAAGAAAAATGCATGTATTAAAGTTCATTTTTTAAGGAAGTGGGGACTAGTGAAGGCACCTGAGGAATGATGGCATAATATATACATGATAGTAAAATTCAAAGACATAGCCATGTTAGTCTGGATCAGTATGCAAAGGGATCTTGTAGCACCTTTGAAACTAACTGAGCTCCAAAACACATTGCAGAAATAATCCACTTTAACTGCCCTGGTACAATGCTAGGGAATTCTGGGAACTGTAGCTTTGTGAGACATTTAGCCTTCTCTATTAGAGAGCTCTAGTATCCCAATTATCTATAATTCCCAGGATTCCTTAGCACTGAGCCAGGACAGTTAAAGTGGTCTCAAAGTGAATTATTTTTGCAGTGTGTTTTGGTCCTGGGAGAAAGAAGTTGGTAGCATTTGCTTTCATAGACTGAACTGCACTTAATCAGATTCAAATGATGAAGTCGACCTAAGTCTACGATAGCTTATGCTACCAACATCTTTCTCTCTGTTATTCTCAAAGGTGTTCCAAGATCCTTTTGTATATATACATGATAGCTCTGTAAGTATACATACTGCTCTCTGCTGCTGTATTCTATGCTGCTTTGACTTTCTTTAAAGGATACAGACTGCCCCCACTCCATAGATATGCTAATTTACAATCATGGTCAGGCAAAACTATTTATTTTCCTCCCTACAGCTAGGGCACTTCCTCTCTTAGAGAGTTGGAGAATCTATAATCCTGGCTGTTTCTGGTGATGACAGATGAAGGTTCTGTACAGAGCATGTCATAATATCCAACCAACATGGAAATCATGTATCCCCCAGACTCCCCTGGGCCCTGATTTTAATAGTCCTCAGCTATCTCCATTTCTGCTGTGTTTGTACCAGCTGCTGCTCTTTAATGGTTCCATGGGATCTAGAGACTACAATGAACTTGTGGGTGGTGATGGTGCAGGTATTTATGGTTTAGCAACCCCAGGTGACCAAAAAGGCAGTTCATTCTTCTTATCTGTGATTTTCAAAAACTCTGTGAAGTATAAAGGTAGTAAAAGCCCTCAGAAAACTACTCATACTTTATAACAGATGCCTTCTTTATTGTGTCTTTGTGCAGTTCATGGGGTTGAGAGACAAAAAATTAGTGGAGTCCAATTAAGAGCCGCTTAAGAAAACTTTGTTAGTTCCCTTTTTGCCCATTTTAAACAGGCTCTTAATACCATTTTATTCTGGTGAGCTTTTTACTTGCTTCTTGATGGCGATGTCTTTTATGACATTTTTACTTGACTGTTCTATAAAGCTGTTTCATGATTTATATCTGTATTTTGTAAGCTACCTTGTCATAAAAATGTGGAAAGTGTTAAAATAAATATGTTAAAATAAATAATAACCCCTAAAGTGGAGACAGCTTAAAAGTTCTCACAATTATTAGCTTTTCCACACCATCTCCAAAGGCCCACCAGTTAGGTACATACCAGCTTTCAGAAGCATATTATTCTAAAAATACCAAAAAGGCTCTGATTCTAACCATCACAAAGGAAGTTTTCAAGAGCAACAAGACTAGGTTGGGCCTTCCCTTTAACATAAAGGAGAGACATACCTTAAATGTCTGGCCCTCTGCTCTTCCACCAGTGCTCTCTCACTATCTCCCATAGCCATTTACTGGTGGTGGCCAGGCAGTGCCCAGCTATGTTCCTACAGCAAAGAACATGATCTCCTGGGAGATATCTGAAGGTCCAGGTGGATGATGTTGCCTTTATGCATCTGTCTGTAGGAATATGTAATGACTTCCATCCAACCTCCTCTGGTCACTAAATTGCCATGGAAGTGGGTCTGCAAGATTGCGATGAGTTCTCCATGCAGGTAGGAGGGAGTAAAGCTTTGCTAAATCTACATAGATTCTTGATCATTATCTTTTAAATTGTCACAGTACATACTTTTCTGTGATACTCTGGGTTGAACTACAATAGCTTTCTTGCGCAAAGATTAGCTCATTGCACCAGAATTGTTTCAGCTTCGTTCATGCATTTCAACAGAAACTCTGAAACGATGGCTCAAAACGTGCAATTTGAAACTGATACTTTTTAAACATCTGCAATATCTGCGATCAGCTCTGAACATGAACCTCACCCAGCCTATTAATCTAGAGAAATATTTGCTTCATTATAATTAAAAAAAAGTTGTGAAGGTCATTAGGGCAAGAAATGATTGCTTCAGAAAACTGGAAAATCATATGTACGATATGATGTTAGTAAGTTCATCGTGAGGTCATGGGTGATGCAAACTGCACTCACATCTAGGTGAAATGCTCATGCCATAGGTCTAAAGACAACCTGTTAAGCTCTGAAAACAGGGGAACTATAAGGCTGAATACAGAAATAAACTGTCACTTGGTGGCAGCCATATTGTGCCAAGCAGTAGCTGGAAAGGGGTCCCTATTATGTCTGCTAAGACATTATCTTCACCAGCTTCCTGTCCATCAGCTATTATATGGCAACAACAATTCCATCAGGCTACAGCAGAAGTAGTGAAGGCAAGGAGGGCTTCTTCATCAGCTCTGCTGAGACATTAGCAATGTTTGGTCCCTACTGTCCCTGACCTGAACTTCCATCAACTCCACCAAGCTTCTCTTTCCATCATGCCAGCAGCCATTCTATTAGGATGCAACACAGAGAAGCAAAGTCATTGCACTAACTCTATTATGACTAAACACTGGCAACATTTGACTCTTCTCCTTGAACTATATGGACTTCTCTCTCTGTCTCTCTCACACACACACATGTTGCAACTTAAGATCTAGTGCCTGTTTCCTGTCCATCTCCTTCCCATTCTTTTCTCTTTTAGGTTATGACTTTTACATGGAGGATAGTCTTACAACTTTATCACACAAGCCTGTTGTCACTCCACAATTACACTACAGTAGTTTAAGAATAGAAACATACCAGTTTGGCACCATATCTTATCACACTTTTTCTCACAATAGCACTTTGGCAACCTATGGTTGCATGATCTGCTTTCCACATTGCCAAATGCTGCCTTCCCATAGCCAGTTACTGTGTGAATGTGCACACAGCGGCTGGCTTTGGGAAGGTGTTGGCTCTTGTGATCTGTGTGTGAGAGAGAGGCAAGAGAAGCAGAATGACATCTGCAAACACCCAATGACTACCTGAGAAGTAGAACTGCAGTGGAAGGGACCTATCCTACAAAGGCAGATTGAGGGTCTATTGATGGGTTTTGCGTGTTAATAAAAAGGTGCATTGCAGTAATGATTGGAATGCAAGGCAGCAGCAGGATGGACATGACATTGTGTTATAAATACTGGCCAAAGACACTTTTATCCTATTAAAACTCTGTTTTTATAGCTTGTGTGATAAAGTCTTTAATACTGATCTCTTTTAACTGCTCTTCGTGTCTCTTTCAGTTGAAGAGCAGGTAAAAATTCTCCAAATAAATAAATGAAAGCTGTAACATATTTCAAGATGAACAGTCACAGATTTTTTTCTTTTCTTTTCAGGTTCCATTTCAAGGGAAGGTCATATTTTGATTTGCCATTGTAGGTAGCAGTGCATAGCATTGGCTGGATAGTATTTGTCCCATCTCAAGATCAGACCACCCATCCCATTTCCTGAGCACATTTTTCACTAAGTGGGTCGAGTCAGTTTTTTCAGAAAAATTAATTGCCAAATGAATAAAAAATTGAATGAATTTTAAAGAGAGAGAGAGAGAGAGCTGAACCATGAGAGAAAAGGCAAGAAAGATATACTAGGCTGTATATAAATCACTAATTTTTACAGTCAAGAAGTCAGGGTTACTTTAAAGTGGAAACAATGCAGCAATTCCCTTGTTCAAGTACATCTGCATGTGCCCCATTTTAGCTCTGGGGCAGTGCGGGGGGGGGGGGTCCAAATACCTCCAACACACCCGCTTCTATTCCTCCCCCATTTCAGCTGCACTGAAAACTGACTCTGGATTTAGAAATCTCAAACCAACATATCAAAGTAAAGCAAAAGGTACCCTTTTTTGTAGATGAGGGTGGTGGGTTTCTAAGTGGCTGCAATCTTTTTTTATGACAGCATTTGAAGTTAAGAATAATGGAATTGTGTAGTAAGCTTCTAAGGGTAGACAATTTGGACCTGTTTCAAGTCTGCAGAGTGTACATCAGAGAGACAGAGAGAGCGGGGGAAGGAGAGAGGGAAGGCTATCATAAAAACGCAAGTGGCCTCCTCCATTTAGTTATTAAAATGTCAAAGGAGACTTAGACCTGAGTTTTACATAAGTAGGAGGACAAAGAAGTGTCTAGAATACAGATCGCAAGGCTTGATGAGCTCTCTTAATCAAAAGGCAGGGGGTCTTCAGACTTGATAGAAGCAAGAAAATGCCTTCTGTCTTCCTGAGCATAACACAGGATTAGCTCTCAGGCTCAGACTGCACTGGTACAGGAAGATTTCCATCTTTTTAACAACCCAACAACAAATATCAGGTTGGGCTGAGTAGAGAAAGATGGGCCAGTTACAATCCCCACATTATTTTTTCCTCCTCAGGTCGGTGGAAAAGAAGCTTAAAGAAGGTAACGTCTGTGATATCTTTTAAAATAAAAAGATGCTTGCCCCATGATAGTCCAAACACAAGTGATGTAGCACAGGGACTCTCATGCAAGTAGATCAGATATGACTTGTTCTCCTACAGATACATATTGCATACTGAGAAAGAAAGAATAAATGGCATATGCTGCTCCTCTATTTACATATATTTGCAGATGTTCTTTCCAAGGACCACTACCATAGCTCATCCATACAGGTATTTTAGGGAATACTGTATTACTCATGTGTTTTTAGTGACTATACATATGGTTTGGGTTGCATAAGTTTTTATCTTTTCATTTTGCAATCTTTTTTAAAAAAATACATTCACTGATTTATAGGCTTTGTTTGATTAATTAAAACAAAGTGAAAATTGTAAGCTGTAATGGACTCACAACGGGGCAGTTATCCTTCTTTTTAATTAAAATGTGGATGTAAGAAATTATATTTTCTGGTGCTCATATATCTTTGGGGGTTCACTTTCAAAGGTGCTTTATACTTCAATGAAAGATCCCTTCAGTACACTTCCTGCACAGGATAAAGTATAGTGTAGTTAATTCTCTGAACTGGGAAACTGGACTTCCATTCATTCTTGCTCTCATTTGGGTGGATAACAATGGAGAAGGGGACAACTTTAGGAAAATATTTGCCCATAATCAGAACAACCCATGAGGATTAAAATTGGTTTCTTGGAACTCATCACTATTCCTATAGCTAAAGTACAGTATTTTCATTGAAACAAGTGGACTCAGTTTTTGGGGGGTCATTTTTGTCGACTAAAATGTCTAGACTAATACATAAGTATATACACTACTAACTCACCCAAACATACAAGCCAAAAATGTAGCCACAGAAGCAAGCGTTCTTTGATATGCTATCCTAATAATAAAGTATATATGGGATTCTGTCCCATACGCTCAATAAAATGTCAGTATTTAATGGAACCCTAAAGCTGTATACATGGGTACTGCCAACAATGGTGCCATCAGAGCAGAACGTTTGGGCACAGGACTAGGGAGGCATTCAGCACATGTGTTCAAGGAGGACTCCCAGGCAAAGTATAATGTCATGCCACATTTTAGAGTAAACACAATATATATATGCTCCACTATTAAGGAGGGAGGGGAATTATAGTAAGGTAAGGACATCTAAGTGTCTACAATTATTTAACTACAGTACTGATTCACATATGTAATGAAAACAGAAACCTTGTGAATTGAGCAGTGGAAAGTTTTAAAAGGAGACGCAGACCTGTATTGGAATCAGGAAGAGCAGCCCTAGTTATTTAAACCGCAATGTAACAGTGTGTGTGGGCATCAACTGGATTTAATAAAAGTGATCCTGACTACAGTGTACAAATGCAATATCCCTGCTAATTGTCATTAGTTAATTAAACCAGCTAAAGTGATTTGAGAGAGGCATTTTCTTGTTAAAACTACAAGGCACAGTATTGGTAATTCACCAGTAATTGGCACACAGTGTCAAAAGCAGTCAGACAGTAGTACCACTATATTTAGAGAGAGTGCTGCTTTTCTTTCTTAAGGCTAGATATAAACTTTGATTACATAGCATTTCTTTAATTTGCTGCTATTCAAGAAAGCCCTTCGAGCACCAAGGCAAGCGGTTTTGCTTTGCTTTTACATTTGCATTTTTTAATTTGCATTTTTTAATTTCCCAGACTACAGCTCCACACCTACGCAGGCATCCCCTGTGGGAGAGAAAAGAATATTTTTCAGTATGAATGATACTGTTTCTCTTCTGAAAGAGAGCTGTAGTTATTAATTCCAGAGCTGTAAGAAAAATCACTCGCTACTTAAGCACTTAAAAAAAAACACCACCTACCCAACATTAGGTAGTGATCTGATACTCCAATGGTATCTTGGCTTAAACAAGGCAGCCAAGCAAAAAATACAAGTCAGTAAACTTGTGTTACATTCCTGACGTACATTAAAATGCACTTGGGTGGGCAACTGAACTCTACAAGCCTCACTGGACCTCCCATAGCAATTTGAAACCTCACGTTTGTACTACTTATTTACTTATTTACAATACTTATATACTGCTTAATATTATAACACCTCTAAGCAGTTACACCTAATGCACTGTATCCAGGCGCTGATTCAGAACATGCATGGTATGATTTAGATGTTACCACCACTACCACCATCACCATCAAGATGACAACCATTATGGAAAGGGGTCTTGAACACTGCAGGGGTAACGGGGGAGGCACAGATCGTCTGTTGAACTCCACAAGAGTTTCCACTGGAAGAGTCAGCCCAAGCAATGCCATGGAGGAAGAGCAACTTTTGCCTTTACCACAGATGGCTTGGCCTTGGAAAACCTGATGCTGTGGCACAGTTGAAACTAAGCAACTGTGTAGCTAATGAACATTTGGATGGAAAACTATCTGGAGCCTTCTAAAAGTTGCTCAGAATGTCCCAAGAAAGATTTGGATGTGTTTTATTTATTTAAAATAACACTTGCAACTTCTATTTCCCTCTCCAAATGGACAGGTTCAGGTAAAATGAAGACATATAAGTAAAATCAATAAACACAGTGTGGGAGTGAGGGTGGGTCGGTGGGAGCTCTTCCATAAAGAGGAGCACACTATAAAATAATTGTAAAGAGAAATTAAAAAAAGTGAACACGAGGACAACAGAAGGATGGAAACTACTGCTATCCATTTGAATTCAAGTGTCCCTTGGATTCCCAGCCATTAGTAATCCATCTTGCTCTTTTCTGTATAGTTTCAACCTGGCTTTGGTTGAGTAGTCTCACTCAAGATCATAGACAGAATTAGTCCCACAAGCCTATATTCAGGTTCCTCCTAAGCCTACAAGACTTGCAGATCTGTTTTAGAGTAAGTTGTACTATCACAGCAAGGCAAATTAATATGCAATAATAATCAATATGACTTATAATAACAATAATGCTTCTAATGAGAATTTAATCCTACAGATTATGTCCCCCCATGAAAGAGCTTTGATAATAGCGATTGTTTATTCTTGTAGTGGATTTTTCACACAAGCTGCTTCAAGGGCCATGTTGATTAATAAAGCTTCAGCAATTGAAAAACAGATAAACTAGCAGGCTTAGAGGATTGCCAATGGGCTGATCTTATTAAAGAAATATTAACAAAACGCAATTGAGCTTTCAAGAAGAGATTTCCCTGATAGAAAGTAGAAGCTGAAAAAAAACTAGGAAATATGGAGTCAGAGAATTGGCACTGTGGAAGAAATTTGTTTCGCAAAGAAAAATATATCTAATAAATGAAGCAGATGTTTAACATGACTGCCTCCTCCCATTTCTAAATATGTCTGTCCAAAGACTGAGAGGTCCTCCCTTCTGCCAGTGGGAGCAGTACACTGTGAAGATCATGGGAGCATACCCTCCCACAGTCTTGATTTGGCAGGAACAGTCCTGATTATTTCCATCATTCCACGTTTTCAGATGCTTTTAAAACATCCCAGTGTCTCTTTCCTCTTCTCCCTTTGCTCCTTAACATACTTTCATAGCTGCAAATTGTGCTCCAAGTGCAAAAGTAGTCTGCACTCATTTAGCTCAGCAGCAGGGAGAGAAGAGGAAGGGGCCAAATCTTGCTTTTCCCAGTTGTGTGCCTTCAAGTCATTCCCAATTTACGGTGACTCTATCATGGGGTCTCCTTGGCAAGATTTGTTCAGAAGGGAAATGTGACTGTCTAAAGGCAACCCTCCAAGTCTTCTATTCACCAGACTGGCCGTGGCCAACTCTTTCAATCTTTCCCCATTTGTCTTGTTTTCCATACCTCTTATCATCCTTTTTTTTGCCCTTCTCTGAACCCACTCCAACTTGCCTATATCCTTCTTAAAATGAAGCATTCAAAACTGAACACAGTACTCCAGATGAGGCTTCTAGATGAATACACCAGATGAACGTAGAATATAGTGGGACTATTACTTCCCTTGTCTTGGAAATGATGATTCTACTAATGCAGGCTAAAATATTATTTGCTGCAGCATTACACTGCTGGCTCATGTTAAACTTATGACCAACAATAATTTTGAGGTCCTTTTTGCATGTACTGCTGCTTCTTCCATTCAATAAGGATGCATTTTTGTTGTCCAACCACATTATTTATACAATTTTGCATTTGTCTTTGTTGAATGTTTAATCTATTTTTAGGGGTTGATAACTGTTTTTATGATTGGGGGGAGGGCTGGGGCTTGGGGCTTTTTAAATTGTAATTTTTAATTGTTTGATGTTTTAATTATACTGTTGGAATCCACTTTAATTCCTTTGTGAAAAAGCAGCTTTCACTCCTAAGAGGGCTTTATTTGTTCTTAGTTCCAGACACACAAGCTAAACACCACTATACAAATCTCACACCAACTGTCACACCATACTATCCCCACACAATATAAACAGCGTTTATACACAATTGCCACCACTTAGCCCACCCTCTTCCTGTACAAGTTTCTATGCACCATTGGCACCAATTCCTCTTCCGTCTGATGACATATCATATGTACATTTACTGTACGTGTAAATGTCCAGCACATTCAACCTTGAGCATTCGGCTGCTGCTCTGGACTCCAGCTGTAGCCAATTTAGACTTCTGCAGACGTTGCCACATCTGAACATTTTCACCTTTTAATACCTTAACCCCCTGCCATGCAGGAAATCTCAATTAAAGCATCCCCGACATATGGCCATCCAGCCTCTGCTTAAACACCTCCAAAGAAGGAGACACCACCACACTCCGAGGGAGTTTGTTCCACTGTCGAACAGCCCTTACTGTCAGGAAGTTCCTCCTAATGTTGAGCTGGAATCTCTTTTCCTGTAGCTTGCATCCATTGCTCCCAGTCCTTTTCTCTGGAGCAGCAGAAAACAAGCTTGCTCCCTCCTCAATATGACATCCCTTCAAATATTTAAATAGGGCTATCATATCACCTCTTAACCTTCTCTTCTCCAGGCTAAACATCCCCAGCTCCCTAAGTTGTTCCTCGTAGGGCATGGTTTCCAGACCCTTCACCATTTTTGTCGCCCTCCTTTGGACAAGCTCCAGTTTCTCAACATCCTTTTAAAATTGTGGTGCCCAGAACTGGACACAGTATTCCAGGTGGGGGACTGACCAGAGCAGAATAGAGTGGCACTATTACTTCTCTTAATCTAGACACTGTACTTTTATTGATGCAGCCTAAAATTGCATTGGCCTTTTTAGCTGCCACATCGCACTGTTGACTCATGTTCAACTTGTGGTCTACTTGGACTCCAAGATCCCTTTCACATGTAGTTTCATTCAGCCAGGTGTCGCCCATCCTATATCTGTGCATTTCATTTTTCCGCCCTAAGTGCAGTGCCTTATATTTCTCTGTGTTGAATTTCATTTTGTTAGCTTTAGCCCAGCTTTCTAGTCTATTCAGGTTATTTTGAATTTTGATCCTGTCCTCTGGAGTATTAGCTATTCCTCCTAATTTGGTGTAATCTGCAAATCTGATAAGTATGCCCCCAATTCTGTCATCCAAGTTATTGATCAAAATGTTGAAAAGCACTGGGCCCAGGACAGAGCCATGTGGGACCCCTCTGGTCACTTCTCTCCAGGATGAAAAGGAGCCGTTGTTGGACACCCTTTGGCTTCGGCCGGTCAACCAATTACAAATCCATGTAACAGTTACCTTGTCTAGTCCATATTTTACAAGCTTGTTTGCAAGAATGTCATGGGAAACCTTGTCAAAGGCCTTACTGAAATCAAGATATACTATATCCACAGCATTCCCTTCATCTAACAAGCTGGTAATTTTATCAAAGAAAGAGATTAGATTTGTCTGGCATGACTTGTTTCTCTGAAACCCATGTTGACTTTTTGTGATTATGGAATTGCCTTCTAGATGTTCACAGACTCTCTGTTTAATGATCTGCTCTAGAATCTTTCCTGGTATTGATGTCAGACTGACTGGACGATAATTGTTGGGATCCTCTTTTTATCCCTTTTTGAAGATGGGGACAACGTTTGCCCTCCTCCAGTCTGCTGGGACTTCTCCTGTTGTCGAGATGACAACTTGTGCATAAATTCCTTTCAGCTTCCTACCAAGAGCCTCGTAATCCCTTCTGATGTTCTGAAGGCTGTGTCTTGCAGTATCATTGGTTCCCACATGGACCAAAAGGAAGGGGTATTGGTCAGTAGCCTTGACCAGTCTTGTCAGCCTCTCTGTCATATCACAGATCTTTGCCCCGGGGAGACAACACACCTCTTGAGACATCTTGTCAGGTCTACAAATCACTGCTTCTGTACCCCTCAGCAAGGAGTCTCCCACTACGACCACACGCCTCCTCCGAGGCTTAGCAGTGACTGTTCCCTCGGGTGGGACTCTCAGGCTCCCCTGCTCTGTCCCTAAAGTCTGTCCATGCTGCTCTTCTTCGTCCTCCTTGATAAGGGAAAGAGCTTCGAATCGATTCTCCAGCTGCAAGCTCCCAGAACAATCCCTTCTTGGCCTACTTCTCTGTGTGACATTCCTCCAGCTGTCTGCCTCCTGTGTATGTGAAGTGATCTCCTCCACCCCAGCAACTTCCTCTGTGTGGTACTAGTCCAAGATTGTTAGTTCTTTTCTGTCCAGGTCCATGCTCTTGCTCTCTAATATGCTGAAGTGTAGCATATTAATGATTTGAAGGCCCACAAGAGGCCACTGTCATGCACTGAACTTAGCCTTGATCAGCTTATGGTGGTTAAATCTTTTAAAAGAGTGACTTATTTAAGAATTCTTTTTAAACAAGTCTCAGTGTAGATAAGAAGTTGGTAAATGACAGCTGTGATCAAGCATAAACCCAACCTGCTGATCATGTAGGTGGTTAAAAAATTAGATGACATGTTTTGAATCAATGCTACGTAAACAATGTCTGAGGCTTGTAAAAGAGAAAAGAATGGAGCCAGCCATCTCTTTGAGAGGAGGAAAAGTTATAAATCCTCTCACATGACTGCTAGGAGTTGCCTCCAGCAGCAGAAAGATCCAAATCGGACTAGTAAAGCGATCTTAACAGATCTAATGGAAGCTTGTAGTTACTCTCTTTGGTTTATGTAAATCAGTGAGGACAAAATGCCAATTGTTTCTCCAAAGACAGAGTAAATCATACAGAATAAGAATGCAACGTCATAAATTGCAATCAGATTGGCAGTTTAGGCAGAGATACAAGACAGGATATGCTACTTTACAGTGAAGTGTTAATCCCATACATGATGAACAAATATAACAGACATTCCAGGGAAATTTGAGGGATGATTGAATTTTCTTTCAAAACCTGCTGCTAACTCAGAACTCCTGACAACTGCCTAAAGGGATTGTATCTAATTTGCTTGGTTACACTGAGGTGTCAAAGGCTGAATCCATACCTGTAAAACAATTCCTACTTACAATTTGTAGTTACCTTGATCCCAATCCTGTTTGAACACACAACGATTGAACACACAACGATTTGACGTGAAAGCACTTCTTTTTGATGCCTGAGGGCTTTAAAGCAATTTTTAAAAATTAACCCCGACCCTTTTTACTCCACAATTTCTAGGAACAAAATGAGCTTTTAAAATGTGTGCACTCCAAATTGGGATCAGGGTTGATGGTGGGAGGTTATCTTGGCATCTTCATCCAGCAAACATGGTATCACCATTTTTTTTTACTGTTGTGCAGCTGCTTCACCAGCTGCAGTTGCAGGAAAGA
The DNA here is from genome assembly GCF_019175285.1 of Sceloporus undulatus. Classification (NCBI taxonomy): domain Eukaryota; kingdom Metazoa; phylum Chordata; class Lepidosauria; order Squamata; family Phrynosomatidae; genus Sceloporus; species Sceloporus undulatus. The sequence continues at coordinate 35,858,135 of NC_056528.1, read as the reverse complement.
CCACAAAGGGCAGAAGAAGAAAAAGGAGGAGTGGACACAAGGCTGCGCCCAGTGACACAAGACCAGGAAGGAGCTCCGTTTTGGAGCTCCTTCCTGCTCCGACAAAAGGGCACAGTAAGCGGCCTCACGCGGCGCGACGGCGTCACGTCCGCGCCGCCTCATTTGGAGGCAGCCCGTTCATGACGCCATTATGGCGGCCCCCATGTAGATGGGGCGCCGCCATCTTGTACGTCCTCAGGACGTATTATGCTTGGGGGCGTCAAGAAGTGACGCCCCTTTTAAAACCTAGGACATCCTGAGGATGTCCCTATATGGCGGTTTGTAACGCGCCTTAGTTCCACTGAAATAGTGTTCCTCAACAAACATGTTATGGTTTACACCAAGACCAACATCACTTGCGTTTACCCCCTTCCTTGCAATTCAAAGCTCTTTGTAACTGCCACTGGCCACAGAATGTACTCAAAGGATCCTGCTACTTCGGAGAAAGCATTGGGAGCAGTAGGCACACTGAAAAAATGGCAGATGAGGGGTATGTTCTGATATGCTCAGTAGTCACTACGTTACACCTCCTATGATGTGATAAATGAACAGAGAAACTTGTACTATTAGTGGTGGTAATAGATCAAGTCCAAATAAAATTCATGCCAATCCATATGTAAGAGAATAGGAAGTAAGGGACTGGTGGGCATTTTACCTGGAGGGTCCCGAGACCATATGACTTTAATTTACACAGAAGGGATATGAGTGGATACATGTGGAACTCATTTTAGAAGTTTTAGTTAACTGGTGTTTTTGTTATGTATCATCAAGTCAGCTTTGACTTTTGGTGACCCTATACAAATACAAATACAAATACAAATACAATTTATTGAGTAGCCCAAGGGCCGTTTCAAAATACTAGTAACATAATAAAAAGAAGTATCACACAGCTATATATAAAATGTAAATATAGTGCACTAGGTGCAATAAACCTCCATACAATATAAATACATATGCATAACCTGAGCGTGCACCAGGACCAGAACATGCACTACTTGTAGGTGACCCTATACATGAGAGAACTCCAAGAGCTCCAGTCAATAACTGCTGCTGCGATCTTGCAAATTTGGGCCTCTGGCTCAACCTATAATATGGTTTTCTTCTTTTCTTACTGTCTTTGACTTTATCAGGCATTATTTTCTTTTCCAGTGTTATGCCCAAAGTATGATAGCCTCAATTTAGTCATTTTGGCTTCAAGTAAAAGTTCAGGTTGGATCAGCTCTCAGAGCCTTGTTGACTTTTTCCCCCTGTGAGCTTTCTTCACAGCTTTGCTAATTCCACATTCCAAATGATATGTTCTAAATGTAAATTGAACAGATAGGATGATAAAATGCACCTTTGTCTGAAACCTTTGTCCACTGGAAACCATCCTTTCCCTCCATATTCTGTCTTGAGAGTAGCCTGTTGTACAGAGTGTACTTACACATTAAGACAATCAAATGTTGCAGTAATCCCTTTTCTTTTAGGCTTTGCTGTAATTTATAAAGCCAATTTTCTTCTAAAATTCTTTGGTACACTCCATGAGTGAACATTTGTTTGTGATGTGATCTATAGTGCCTCTTTCTTTACTGAATCTAACTTGGATGTCTGGCATTTCTTGGAGACTGTATATCATATATCTGTGGGACATTTTTTGTTAGAATTTGGATAGATGCTGTCCCTATTGTCATGCCCTCCGTTTCTGGTAATTTAGTTCCTCCAAATGCTTTAAATTCAGCTTCCACATCGCTTTCTGAAACTGTTCTACCTTGAAGGAATTTGTCATACTTTCATCTCTCATACATACATCTTCAAGATATTGCTTCCATCATCTTTTTTATTTTGATGTCTCCTTGTTGATTATTCAGCATTCTTAGTCTTGGTTGAAATTATTTTTGATTTCTCAGATATTGTGTAAGATGTCTCTTGTTCTACCTTTTTTATTATCTCCTTCTATTTCTTTGCACTGTTTATTATAATATGTCGTTCTCTTTGTCCCTACATACAAGTTGTTGAACAGTTTCATTCAGGTTTCTGACCCTACTTGTGTCATCTTTTACTTCATATTGGTACTCCTTTTTTTTTTGGTCTGAATCAACAACACTTTCACATTTTCTTCTACTCTATCCTACCTGCATAAAGGAAATGCCTTGCATGAAGCATCCCAAAGATGCGTCGTTTTCCCTTTTTGTTGTACAATGGAATATGGTCCCAAGTGGAAGAAGCATTGCCAGAAAGCATTTTAAGTGCATGTTTGTTTGAGGGTCACAGCCGTTAAATCCAGAAGACTGCTTCATGATGGATTACCTCAGGCAGCGCTTTCCACAAAGGTTATACAGTACACATTGTACATAGGCCAAAGATCATATAATTCTAGTACTGCAATATTCCCATCAAAACATGTTTACTCTACCCAAAAGGTCATATCAGAAAGAGGGAGGGAGAGAAAAAGGAAAAGGAAAAGATGCAAACTGGGGATCTCTTTGTGAACAGAGCATCATGAGATTCATCTAATTTGGTATATGCTGAAGACATTAATAGGGATTAGTCAAAAATGGTGTCTTAAAACACACATGCTTACCTCCAGAAGAATTCTGTGAGCAGAAAGGCCTAATTGTGCAGTTGGAATAAAGCATTAGTACTGACTAAATTGAATTTACTGAATAATTATGGCATGCTTTGCCAGAACTGGAAAGCGAAAGAATCAAATGATGGGATCTTAAGCTTTCTGGGAGGAACATTCAGTCTGAAGAGATGGGATTCAGCTGCACAGAACTGTGAGGAACGAAGACCCATTCAGACCTATAGCTTGAAACCCCACTGATATGCACTCTGGTATTCTGAGTCATTCATCACTGATGACATTTCTCAAGTAGTGTGTGTATGATATCTATAATTGCATCCTCTTCTGATTTGAACAAGATCATGCAATGCCCTATATAGAAAGCTAGATCTTATAAACAGTGGTGTGATCATGGACATGTTGGTTCTGAGACCCACACCAGTTTAGCAACAGAAAGTAGAAGAACAGTGGGACTTCCAGAAAGCATGACTTTCCAAACAGCTAACATTCTCCTTAAATGATACAAATATCTGAGATCTGTAAAAATGCCATGCAGCTGTCAAATCTATCAGTGGGACAATGCTTAATTTGAAAGAGATGCTGACTCTGGAGCCTGCTTTGAAGACAAATGTTTCAATTCACCATCCCTTCCCTGACATGATGTAAGGTTCCCCCCCCCCCTGTAAAACACTTTCTTTTGAAGAAGGGCACTTCACTTATTCTCAGAACAAAACTCATTTGCAGCCAGCCTACAGGTGTTCAGGGCTTGACACCAACTTCGGATTCTGAATCTGAATGTTAAATTTTTAACATTGCAGTGCAGGCATTTTTTCCTATTGTTCATATGATGGTGATAAGACTAAAAAACCCTACTTGGAGGACAGACTGCTCAACTCTTGAAAAGAATTACAGAACAGACATAGGAACATGGCAGATCTGGGAATGGGGGGTAATTTCTTACCTCTGGGATCCTCTGGGGTCCACAAGGACTATCAAAAATGCCAAATTCTCCTAATTCCCAAACCCAGAAGTGGGAAAAAAAATAAACCTGAAATTCTTAAATGTCAAAGAGTGCAGGCATACCTGCAAAACGATTTAAAAGGTGAGCTGCCACTCCTGGATAGTTCTAGGACAATTCATATTTTAAAAGAGTTTACGGGGGAAGCTGAACAGTTTAACTTTTTTGTAAACCTGCTTTTCAAAACCAAAAGAAAGGGCAGTCTGGAAAGTCTGGACGGCTCAAAGGTGTGTATTGAAACAATGTGTGAGTGTGTATATGCGGCCCCAGGGCCCACACATTGCTTAATCCTGGAATAGATCAATTTCTGTGTTCTACAATATATAGGGAACAGAATACACAAAAAGTGCCGTCCATTGAAGAAGAAACCAAACGGCGGGACAGTGTTGTTCTCCACTAAATGATCATCTTGGCAAAGATTTTAATATCACATTTGAATCATTCCAGGGATGGAGACTTGAGAAATCCAGATTCATCCCAATCTCAATCCTTGGCATTGGACTGCTAAAGTCTAATTAATGCTGCGTAAGAACCAATATGCATTAGGTATGGGCATGAATAGGTTCCTAGAACAAGTCTGGTCCCTTTAGGAAAACTCCTCTAGCTGCCAATGAAGAGGCAGAGGATTCGCGGGAGGCAAAGATGGTTTGTGGCTTTAAAGCTTGGAGGTGGGGTGAAAGTTGCACAGGAAGGTTTACCATTTCTTCTTCTAACATCCTTCAAGTTACCCTCCAATATTTTATAGATTAAAAACAGGATATATATGTGGCCATGCAACATTTATTAAGAAGGATGAACACATAAGGTGGGAGAAGCTGCAGCAATTTGCTTTTGCCTGAGTCTTCTGGGAAGGACAAGATTCTGCCTCCTTCTTTCATCAAGTCCCTACTGACCTTAATGAGTGTAAACTCAAAAGGAGGGAGAAATTGTGATATTTTACACAAAGCTGAAAAAGTGGGATGGCATCATGGCAGAATATTAATTGGGACTGTCCCAGCCAAATCGGGACATTTGGATGATATGTGGTTGTTGGGCAACAACCGAGAATAAATGGCAATATTACTTTTATCTGGTTTGGCTGGTTCATCTGTATCGCCTTCTGGCTGAACAGAAAAATCAGGCTCATGTCACAATCCTTTCTATCACTTGTGCATATTGCATTGCTTTCTTTCTTCTCCTTTTCCTCTTTCTTTGTTCTCGGGAAGATCATTTTGATCACAAAAAGCCAATAAATCCTACTTTGAAGCACTAAAAACTAGTTGTTTGTTTATCCTTGGGCCTGGTATTATGCAGAATATCAAAGCACCAGCTTTGCTAGTCTGCACGGCACAGTCTTCAACCTTGACCCAGAAGGACAGCTTTTGAAAGGGAAGTGAGATAAATCACTCTCTAAGCAAACTAAAATTGTGTATCTCTCCTGAGCAGAGACTTCAGTTAGCAATGCAAATATGGCAGTTTTGTGTGGAGTTGTTGGGGGGCAACATACTTAAGTGCTGTTCAAAATCTGGAATTTTAGATCTTCCTCTCCCACATGAAACTCTGATGGAACACTCTTGGTGTTGCAAAGTATATGTATACAGTTCTGCATATGCTATAGTAATTATTAACAGTATGTTTAAACTATTGCTGTGCATAAACATTAACGGTAGCTGCAAAACACCACAAGAACAGAAAGTAGCCACTATTTTCAAACGGTCCAGGCAAGTAGAAATGCTCAGAGTAAAATCTAGACACATCCCTAATCTTGAATATTGAATGCAATAGCAGTTGCCCACAGAAGTATTAGCTTACAGCAGCATGCACTTAAAAACATAAGAGAACTACTGATGGATTTGAAGCACCATGTCTTCCCATATGAGCCAACCCAAGTGCTAAGATCTTCAGGGGAAGCGCTCCTCTCAATCTTATCGCCTTCACAGATATGTTTGGTGGAAACATGTTTGGAAAAGGACCTTCTCAGTGGTTGCTCCCAGACCCTGGAAATCCCTCCCCAGGGAGTCAGGCATGGCTCCTCCTTTGCTGTCTTTCTAATTAACATCTTTCTATTCCACCAACCCTTTTGGGAATTGACTGTTAAATGAGAAGGGATTTTTATGGTGATGTACTGTTTTAGATCTTTGTTTTAAAATAAGATTTTAAATGGTTTTAATTATGTTAATTTAATACTGTTAATGCTGTTTAATACTATCTTAATCTGAACATTTGTATATTTTTTATTGTAGTTTTCTGCCCCTCGTGAATCACCTTGAGTCCAAGTCTGTGAGAAAGGATGCATATAAATATAAATAATGGAATAGATGGGTGGGTAGATGGAAGATGGATCGTTGATCACAAAATTCTCCTAGGGATGTGTCGAAATTTCCAAAAACCACTTCTAGACCTTAAATCAAGTAATATTCAGATGCAATGGCTCTTCCAGACATAAGGCTCTCTTCTGTCTTTCCCTCTTTAATCCTTCTTTTCTTTGCTAGTACTAAAAAACACAAAATAAGTGGTGGGGAGTCTTGGCATGGTTTCAAATAGATGTCAAGGTATTCCAGACTCCCTGTAAAATTCCTTGGATGAAACAGGACAACCACACAAGAAAAACCTCATCTGGACTTACCCTGATAAGGCCATTGCCAGAAAAACTACATCGTACAGTGAAATGGGTAAACTTGTTGAGGTGACTGTATGCATTAGACTATAGGCCTAAGCATTTCCCATCCATCTGTTATTAGGAGGAAACTCATCACTCTCGACTGCTAGACCCATCAAGAGCTGTATCTAGCTATCTGTCATACTCAGAGCCTCACTGCAGGTACCTAAAAGAATGTGCGGAAGGCAACGAATCTCAAAAATGTTAAGGATCATTTTTACCCATCTTATTATCTCAATATTAATGCAAAAATGGCCAGAGAGCATCAGGACAAAACGGAGAACATGTATCCCTATTTCAATTCATGTGGGCACGGGTTTTATGTAGCAAGCACTGATTGATCTGCAGTTTTTACTCCTTTATATATTTTTTCCTCCAAAAAAGAAAACCATTTAAATACACTCCTTATTGATAGTTTGGTCGAGCCTCCCTAGAACACTGTGTTAATGATTAATATGAAGTCAGTGGAATTCCACCGTTGCTGAGAGTCTTGTGCTCAAGAATGAACTGCATTGCTAAATCAGCAAAGACAGTTGTCAAGGTAACCTCTATGTAATCTATTTAACTGGCTCCCAAAACACCAATCAAGGTCAGATAACGCACTCAAGCACCATATGAACACACTCATACAGCATAAAGCTTTGTATCAAGACAGCAGGGAGGGAAAAACCTCATTAGGAAGGAAGAGGGGGGGAAGAGAACACCTAAATTCAGTTTGGAAAAAGTGTTAATTGGGATCGCAGTGAGCATGATAAGGTAAGCGTGCCACCCTTTGGAGCATGGCCTATGCATAGAAAAGGGGGAAATTCAGCCCAGATTGAATGGCAATTTCTGTCCAACCGACCCTCTCTCTCTTTTTTAAGTCAAGCATTGGTAAATTATTCATTTCACTTATTGTTTTATTAATACACAGACTTGTATTTACATTCTGATATACAGTCGTGGCTTGCTCTTGTTTTGCAATAGACTCCTGTGCTGTGCTATATAATTGGTGTGTCTTCCGCCAATGGCATTCCAATAGCAGCTAACCTCTATTGCTTCCCTCTAACCACCACTATGTCAACTGCCCTCCATCCGTATTTGACTGCATCCGAGGTGAGGTTCATGCGTTTGGACCTTGTAGAACATGGCAACTGTTCAATGTGTCCATTGTGGTTTCTGGCAAAGGCAAGATCTAGCTGGACTGCAAATTGTTCGCTTGCTTTTCCAAATGGTGTCCCCTGGATTATTTACCATCTTCACATTGGAATTTTGATACACTTTAACAAGGCCTGACAAGAGTCATTGGGGTCTGAATTGATTTTTATCCTAACAGTTGTGGTGCATACAAATTAGCATATTTCCACTGAATGAAAAGTATTATTGTGCCTACTTTAGAAGAGCAACACTAAGAAAGGCATCAGTGAAAAGACTGGGTTTGAGTTGTTTTTATTGTCACATACTCTGTTAAATGAAGCATCAGTAATAGTTACAAAGATATGGAACTGCCAGAATTTGTTAGAAAACTAGTTATTTTCTTTGAGTGATGGCTCTAACTGATCAATGGATGGAAGGCAGAAAAGGAATATTGCCTCGAACTACTGTATATACTCATGTATAAGTCTAGAAAGTTTAGTCAAAAAATTGACTCCAAAAACCTAGGTCGACTTATCCACGGGTCAATGTAAATAGTATAGTTTAACTCTTTTTTAAAAGGGAACCATCCCCTGGTGAAAGGCAAGAGTGCAATCTGCCCTGGAAGCACTGACCTCTCTCTGCTTTCCCTTCCATCCAGTCTTAAGAGTGAGCACAAAGAGTTATGCCTGCCATAATTTTGTAGATTCTTTGGCATTGTTTTCCTATGCTTCATCATTTAGATCTTTTGTTGCATGCCCCTAGGTTTTATCCTCAACTTAATCCATAATTTTACCCCCAAAACCTGTCCTTGACTTATACATGAGGTCGACTTATAGTATATACAGTATTCACATTGTTTCTGGTAGGTCTTACAGCCCTGCTCTGGGGTGAAAGTAAGCCAACTTGTTCTCCACAGCACAATCCAGAGATAGCATGCCATTCCAGGATGTAGTACAATGTGGGTCTAATTATAATGCTCCTATCCCTAGAATCAGAACAAAACCAAAGAGATGATATCAAAGCATTTGATGTCAACGGCGGGTGATAGGAAACAGAGTGGGTTGAGATTTCTAACACAATGATGTCATATCTACACAACGTTCCACTAATATTATGAAGCGGAAGAAATACAGGCTAAATATCATTGCTATAACTTCTGTGGTTCTCATATTCTGTTTTTGGCCAGGTGAAAGGGATTTGCAAGACTAGCATGACATTTTGCTCATGACAAGATAGTGATTACTGACCCTCTCTAAAGACTCTTAGGTTGTATCTGCACTGTACAGTTTTATCAGCTTCATGCCACTTTAACAGCCATGGCTTTATCCTATGGAATCCTAGGATCTATAGTTTAATGAAATACTTGGAATTCTCTGTTAGAGAGCTCTACTGTCTGTCTACAAAGAATTCTAAGTACTTTGACCAAGGAGAGTCCCAGGATTCTATAAGATGCCACAATGCCAATTAAAGTAGTATGAAACTGATGTAAATTTTGTAGTGCAGATACACCATAAAAGCGGATCAGAATACTCATAGAATCTTACTGCAACACTGGCAACAGGACAACCTTCTCCACTGCATTTGAGGACAGCTGGTTAGCTTAACAAGTGTAAAGCAGGCTACATAACACACATAAACTCACAGCCAGTCCCCAATAACAACCACCCCAACCCCTGTCCCCTGAAGCAGATGCCTCATTCTGCCTAACACCAGGGCTGGCTTTGCATCTAGGGTCTCCCGCAGATAGGATAAATGCTACTGCTGGTTGCAGTATTTGCTAATGTAGTCCTTGGATGATTTTCTGAATTTCGATTGTCTCATACTATTTCCTGGCAATTCCTGGGACCAATGAATCATAGAATTGTAGAATCTTACAAGAGCGATCTAGTACAACTCCCTGCCATGCAGAAATGCACAACTCAAGCATTTCTGAAAGATGTCCAACATCTCTTTAAAGACCTCCAAAGACATAGGGTCCACTACCCTCCAAGCAATCTCTTCCACTGGTGAACAGCAATTACAGTTAAGAAAAAGCTATTTGTAATCTTTAGGCAGAATCTTTTTTCTTGTAATTTTGATCTGTTGGTTCATGGTCTTGTCTGTGAAGCAGCTAAAAACAAGCTGGCACCATCTTTTACATGGCACCTCTTTAGATATTTAAAGGTAACAATCGCATGCCACATCTCTGTTCTCTTTTCTCCAAGCTAAACATATCCACTTCCCTAAGTTGTTCCTTACAAGGTTTGGTTTCCCGACCTTTCATCACCCTGGTTGTCCTCCTCTGGACATGTTCCAGCTGGTCAATATTCTTCTTGAACTGTGATGGGACACAGTATTCCAGATGAGAACTGACCAAAGAATAATAGACTTGGCACTAATATTTCTGTGAGTCAGGACACTATATGCCTGTTGACGCAGCTCAGAATTGTAGTTTTTGTTTTGTTTTTTGGTTGCTGCATCACACTGTTGTCTCATGTTGACTCAGACCCCTAGATCCTTTTCACATGTACTATTTTCTAGCCAAATGTGACCCATCCTATATTTGTATATTTCATTTTTTCCCTGCCTAGATTGGGTACCTTTCATTGAAATTCATTTTGCTAGTCTTGGGCTAGCTCTCCAGTATCTCAAGGTCATTTTGAATTTTGTTCCTGTCCTCTAGGCTATTAGCTACACACTTCCCCCATTTGGGGTCATTGGCAAATTCGATAAGCATATCTAAGTCATTTGACAAGCATCATCCAAGTCATTTATAAAAACATTTTAAAAAAACTAGGTGCAGGGCAGAACCTATGGATCAATGATTCTGTGATCAGTGAACTCACATGTCTGCACTATTGCACTCCTACTCTTCAGAGTAGAGAAAATGTCCTTTTTAGAGCACAGGGCTACTTCATCAAACATGGTCCTCCCCTTTTTTTAATCTTTGGAAGAGCTATTATGCAGATCCATGAAATTGCTAAAAATAGCTCCCCAAAAGAATAGAATGAGTGGGTATGGAAGTCACAACAATCGGCAAAACTCAAGGCGCTATATCAAGGGGACTCAAGCTTCTTTAAACCAGTCTGGAAGAGCACTAGTTTAATTTATTTGTATTGATTTTTAAACATTTATCTGCTGCTGTTTCAAAAGGTTCCATATAACTTTACTGTGTAACAATCCTAAAGAGCCAGGCTGAGTATTTCCACAGTTTGTACAAAAGTGGCTGCATAAAATGCAGAAAAGAAAATGAAACCTTCATTAATTTCATCCAATGGTAGCAATTCTGGCAGAAAACTAGCGCTAAAGTGCTAGGGCTAATTTTTGTTCCCTAGTGGAGCATGTGAAGAGCATATTAAGGTGACTCTAAGACTGTCCCTAATTGCCCATGAAGACTCATTCAGAGACTCCTGACAGCTCATCTCCCTCTCCCATTTCAGAATCAAGGAAGGCCTGCAACAAGAGTAGAAAACATACATCTAGAGGCTACAAGCCTGGGCATGGTTTTTGCCAACTGAGGGGTAAGGAAGGCAGATCTCTCAATAGAAACATCACAACCCCTTTTACTTTAACAGTGCACAGAGGTGGTATTTGTGCAGATTACCACTTAATGATGCCTGCAGTACATTAGCGTGGACCAGGCTGACTATACCTACAAGTAGAAAAGGGATGTGGTCTACATTGGCAGAAAGTTTTTTTTTCTAAACCCATTTCACAGTAGTTTTGAAATAATTACACATCCCCCCTCCCAATAAATAACAATAAATCAGTGTCACGGTCTCTTTCTTTGGAAGCACTTGATCTAACCACGGTTAATGTTTTAGCCATGGTAGCTCTAAGGATCCCTTCTGGAGGCATGTTACTCTCCCCGTTCCCCCTTGGCTGTGCTGGAAATGAGCCAAGTTCTCTGCAGCGTAGAATCGAATTCTGACCCATTCTGGCTGCCTCAAAATTCTAAATCTAGCAAGGGCCCTGTCCTGATGAGCAAAGCCAAACAAGCAAATCTAATTATGTGTTATCCCTTGGCAAGTGGAGATAGGCAAGAGGGTGGTGGGAAGGAGGGGTTTGGTTAGGGATTTAGGTCAATCCGTAATGTATGGTGTTAAGTGTGTATGGAAATCATACTAGTGCAAGACTCTTTTTATATTATATTCTATCATATTTAAGGCAGAGAACAAAAATAAACCTCATAATTGTAGCTTGTTTGCTATGAGGCTCTCTGTTGCTCTTACAAGGGTTATTTATATTCCCTCTTTGGCCTGCTGTTCTCTCTGAAATAATAATAAAAAATCTATAAATCAAATGAATTTTGCATATATTGCTCTGCTTTGCATTGTTTCATTGTGCCTACAACATTTGAGAATGAGAAGAATATGGCAGATGGGAAGAAATAGAAACAAGATTTGTAAGCCCAAAATTGGGCACTATCCTACTGGTTACCAAAGTGTTCATCCTCAGTCGGTGGCCAAGTGAGAAGGTGAAACAAGCTCCCCACTTCCCCATGTGCCATGCATCCTCAGTCTCTCTCCTTCCTGCCCATTTTCGCTCCTGAGAGCAAGAACGGCTCTTGGCTCTCAAAGAAAATTCAGGGCAGCCAAGTGGGTGGAACAAGCCTTTTCTCTTCATCTCCTCACTTTCCTATGAAGTGCAAGGTCTCCCACAAATAAAATCCTCAGTTGGGTTTTGCCTCCTCATCCGCTTGTCTCCCACACACCTTCCTTCACCTGTTTCTTTCTCATCATCCGTCTTCTCTACATGTAGAGACAATCTCCCATCTACCATGTCACAATGCTTGCTCCATTCCTCCACAGGGTGGCCAGATGTCCTAACCACAAAGGAGGATACGGCACTGCAAAATGTAGGACATAACCAAATAAAAGGCAACGCACACTCATATAAATGTAAATTCATGCTTCGTAGTCATGCCCAGAATGGAGAACATTTGGGAATTCTTCCTGGGCAAAAGGTTGAAATGTAGGACATGCCCTGGGAAAGGAGGTCATCTAGCCACCCTGGTTCCTCCTGCATGAAGGACTATTGAGGCAGAGGTGACAGGAGAGTATCCACTGTCATGTTGGGGTGAGTGCGTGGCCCTTATCTCTTCAGCAATTGCACTCCTTTGCCACCACCCTCTCAGTTTGCACATGCAACAGGCTCAGGTCCATGTCTCTCCCACTTCCTCCTGTTTCTGATTGTGGACCAGGGCAGTTGGAGAAGGAGTGAGAGGAAAAGGAGGAATTGCTTCTTTCCTTCCTCACTCTCATTTTCCTTTTCATTCTCATCCCTTTACCTGTTATTTAAAGCAGGTATTCAAGTCTCTCAAATTCCACAACACTTTCGAAACACTCAAGCAGTTGGCACAGTGGTTTTCAGCCTGTGCAGCACTTCCCATCATTTACTTCTGGCTTACTGATGTGGCACACCTGTGCAGCAGTTGAAAACTGTTGCTCTAAACTGCTTTGGACCCTGACACTTTCAGAAGCACTTTTCTCTACAGCAGCCCATCTCTAAGAAAGGGAGAAGAAGTTCTTTTCCAGTTGGAGAAAGCCCTCGCAGCTGTGGCACTTAAGAATGGGGGAAATGCCTTCTTCATGGAGGAGTGACTGGCACAAACATCACAATTGTTGCAATTCCAGCTCAGACCTTTTGTATTTACCCAGGCATTTGGACTGCTTGGTTTTTCCCCCTATTGTATTTGCTTTTGTTTCTTTTTATTACGTCGAAGTTGCTTATTTAAATATTGCCTACTCGGTTTTGCAACATGAATGCAGAGACAGACGCTTTTCTAAGCTGAAACTGTGAATTCCAAGAATGACAAATCTGTTCTGATACCAGAATTTGCGTTGTGCTCCATGTGGGGCTCCTCTTGAAGTCAACTCAGAAACTTCAGCTAGTGCAAAATTCAACAGCTAAATTGCTGGATGCAAGATTTATCAAATAATATGGTTTAAATAAATTACACTGGCTGCCAATGGACTTCCAGTTTGAATTGAAGGTGATGATATTTAAAGACTTAAAACAGTGCCACAGCCTGCCTTGTATAAGCTATTAGTTGTGAGGGGCTGACTATTTTTTGTTAGCATGACAAGGATTGGTAGCGTCTTTGGGCACATAGGCTACAGTTGTTTCTCTCTTTCCTGGAAACATGTCCAAGACCAACAGCTGATAGCTCAGGGACCAGCATTGGTCCATGGACCATCATTTTAGAAAAGATTGCCCTTGACAATGGGAGACCTCAATAACTGAAAGAATATCCTTCTCCATATGTGCCCATCTAAAGACTCAGGACTTCTAAAGGGGTCCTCCTCTGTTTCCCAGTAGTAGGAGCAATCCATTGCAGAAGGACATGAGAGAAGACCTTCTCTGCTATAGACAGAGGAACCAGTTGTAGAAGGTCCTTCCACTTAGAGGCATCAACACTGGCTTTATTCTAGCACCAAAGCCTTTGAAATATAATTATTTTTGCCACTGGATTCATGCTGCTTTAATCAATCTTCATTGTTTCACCTATTTTTAGACTTTTCCCAGTTTTTCTTCACTTTATTGTTTTAAATTTAAACTATTCAAAATTGTTTAAAAGTGGATGTTATCTGTTTTTCTGCCTTGCGATGTTGTGATACAGGGCAAAACATAAATATTGTAATAAAATAAATAATAAATAGTGTGTCGGCCCATTAGAACAGATAGATACAATTTAAAAAAAAACACTGTTGGATTCTATTTTATTCTATTGTAAATGTAATAAGCTACCAAGATCCTTCCCAGTACTAAGCTACTTTGATTTCTGAAATGTCTAAATATATTTATTCCATCTGTAGTTTATCCTATTCAAGTATGGCCTGCTTAAATGAAACGTGCTTTTCGATCTATTCACATTTTGTTATCTGACTCTTTGATATATTAGTGTAAATCAATCAGCTGATGGTGTGAGTGTGTGTGTGTGTGTATATAAGCAAGCCAGTTCCTTCAATACCTGACCTTTGTAAAACCAGCCTGAGGCTGTAAGCCGTAGCTCAAGCTGATCCCATATGATATGTCAGATATGGAATGAGCTAATTTGTCATGTTTTTTTTGTCATGACTGGCATGTATGTGTTTAGAGTAAAACTTAATTTAAATCCAATTTGAAGCATCTCCATGGGTAGGTCTATGGCGTAAATTAATTCCATGCTATGTTATGAATGGAGCAATACTCTTCATGGCAAGGGTGCTGTAGCAAACCTTGTGTGTTGGAGTCGGTGTGTACCACTAAAGGCTCATGGGGGGGATTTTGATTAAAATGTGCATCCAACAGCATCAATGTTATTACAGTTCTGCACAAGTCTCTCTCTCTCTCTTTCATACACACACACACATATACAAAGTCATCTGTTATTCTGGAAAAGGAAATTTGGTCATGGTGGCATCCAGCGATAAAAGGAACATTTTTATCGAGACATTTGCTTCACTTGCCACTTCAGAAAATGGAGATGAATTAAAAGAACTGGCTGTTGTGTTTTGATATGAACCAGAAGAGTCTAACTGGAATAAACAAGTATGAAGCCTTGTGGGGGTTGATTAGTCACACACTGGGAGGCATTCTTGGAGTGAGGACTGTTCACTCGACTTTCTTCACACACACACACACACAGACACACACAGAGAGAGACACACACACATGGAGGGAAAGCCTGCTTCGGCATCATCCCCCAGCCTGACAGAACTGCAGAAAACAGGAATTGCAGAGTGGTTTTGCTTCAGGGCTCTACAGAACATTATCAGGAACTAGAAAAATTAACTTTCCTCCCCCCCCCCTCCATCTCTCAATCCTGGCTGAGCTTAAAATCACTTGACACTGCAACTGAGTCCCCCCAGAATGCTCCATGTAATCTACACGAGCAGAAATAAATGAATGAACAGACAAATGAAGGGCAGGGGATGCGTTTCCCAAACAGCTAGGGGCAAGTGGTGGACAAACACTGGGGAGCCAATGCCCAATGCAATCTGCGGGTATCAGCACAAATAGAGGCTTGGTCTTAAAAAGAACTTAAACACTGTGCATGTGTGTTTGTGTGTGTATCTTGTGTGTTAAATTTAATTAATTTCCCCAGAATGGGATCCAAGGCAGCTCACAAGATTAAAACAATTTGAAAAATTATAGTAAGAATTAAAATCCAAGGGATCTTCCCTAGGTTCAGCTTAGGTGAGGGAAAGTCATATGCAACCATCTAAGAGTTAACTACAGTGGGCCCTTGGTATCTGCTGGGGTTTGGTTCCAGGACCACCAGTGCATATGAAAATCCATGGATGTTCAAGACCCATTAAATAATATAGATAGTAAAATGGTGTCCCTCATGTAAAATGGCAGAATTGAGGTTTGCGTTTTGGAATTTATATATTTTTCTGAATATTTTCAAGTTCTGGATGCTTGAATCCATGGATATGTAAGGCCGACTGTAATCAAGAAGCAATAGCAAGAAGTATAACAAGAGGTGATATGATAGCCCTATTTAAATATTTGAAGGGATGTCATGTTGAGGAGGGAGCAAGCTTGTTTTCTGCTGCTCCAGAGACTAGAACACGGAACAATGGATGCAAGCTACAGCAAAAGAGATTCCACCTCAACATTAGGAGGAACTTCCTGACAGTGAGGGCTGTTCGACAGTGGAACAAACTCCCTCGTAGTGCAGTGGAGTCTCCTTCCTTAGAGGTCTTCATACAGAGACTGGATGGCCATCTGTCGGGGATGCTTTGATTGTGATTTCCTGCATGGCTGGGGGTTGTACTGGATGGCCCTTGTGGTGCCTTCCAACTCTACAATTCTGTGATTCTATGATCTTACGTGTCTGGCTACCTTTTCCTTAATGCTCAGTATGCTTGGACTCCTTCTGCCTCCTCATTGCCAATGCGACAATATTGGGTCTTGGCAGTTGCAATTGCTCAATTCTCTTCTTTCTAGTCTCAAACCAAGGGCAATTGGCATGTTCCCGATATACAGATCCCCCCAATGACTGACTAATTCAGTTCAGTCACCAGCCTTGTCACTACTGAGTAGCCATTTCAAGATGTTGATTGAGCCAAGGTGTGAAGGCACTAACCACATTTATTTCATCCTGCTGGATTTTCTTAATGTTGGTTTGCTGGCAACTAGAGCAAAAGGCTGTGGAAACTTTAGTGGGATCAGCACTGAAGAAGGGTTCTTAGACCCTGCAACTCTACACTGGCTGGTTAAAGTGAAATGCTCCTCCCTGGTATAAGACCCAGTGCCTTCTGCAGGCTATGAACTTTGTTGGACCCTTTATGTATGTAAGAGTTAGACCATGCCAACTGAATCTAGTGTTGGTTCTTAGATTCATAGAGAGTTCACATATAGCTGCAGTGATCTGTAGTACTTCTAGTACATTTGTAGGGATAAGTATTAAATAAGAGTAAATGAAGCATTATTAAAAATCTGAATTTCATTCATGTCCTCTTCCAGATTCATGGCATGTTCACCTGTAAGTCTGTGTCTGTTATTTGAGCTATTATTTATTTCAAGAGTTCAGATCTTCTGTAACATAGCAAGAGATCTTGGGCATCCTTTGTTTTACACAAAAGTTATTTACCTGTATCTCTCTGCTACTTACATTTGGCTTTTAAATTTTGTTTTGTATTTATTTAGCATGCATACTATTAGCTGGGTGTCAATAAAGGCTCAGAGGTAGACATGTTCTTTACTGAGGTATCACCACTAATCTTGAAAACACAGATTATTAACCCTGGCAGTAATGGCCACCTGAGGAGCTGTTATAGGCCATCTTGTAAATCCTTCTTTAGCGCATGGATTATTAACCATGTAGCCTATAATTGCTCCTTTGGAAACATTAGAGCCATAGTGTGGCTATTCAGCTCCCACACATGACCACCAAGGGCACGATCAAGCTCCTTGTGAAGATGGTGGAAATGCCACCATGTATTTTGGAGGAAGCTGAAAATTTAGTCCAGTATTTTATGCAATAGGTTGGTATACATGTAGTGCTAACTAAATTACAGTACCTATCTGTGAGAGTGAGGTGTAGAGAGAATGAGCTTTTCTTGAGGCTTCAATCATGACACCACACTTTGTTAGTTTTGCATTTTCATGACCGCTGGTCAGGTTGACTATACAGACTCTCCATATTCAGTGGCAATATATCACAGCATTAGCTGCTCAGGAGCAACAAGGGGAAAGGACTGTTGGCCATGTCCTCCTTCTGGGTTTCTTCCAGGAATGTCCACTGTGAGTAAGAAGATGGTAGACTTGATGGATTTTTCATCAGACCCTAAGTGGGGGGTATCCTTGTGGTCTTATGACCATTCAGATTACATGATGGGTGAGTGAAATGGAAAATAAAAGTTTTACCTTAGTTGACACAAGTCCTTGGTGAAGAGAATTAAAGGATATTCATTGATTTGAACTGGGGATAAACTCCTGAGGTCAAATGAAGACTCCCTAGGAGAAATTTTAACCTTGAACAGGTCACCAGGAGCAGAGAAAACACAGTCTGAGGAAACATGTACACTGCAGAATTAATGCACCACTTTAACTGCCATGGCTCAATGGTATGAAATTCTGGGATTTGTAGTTTTTAATATACCTCTCAACACAGGTGCAAGATATTTTGGTGACTCAGGCAAAAACAATATGACACCCTCCTCCTTTCTATGTACAGAAGCAGACTTCTTACTTCAACAATGGCAAAGGAATAGGGGCTCCACTATACCTGAACAACTGGTGCAGGACTTGCTGTGTGATGCGCACATAGCCTTGTCCTCCAAGAGAAATAAATTAGAGTGGGGACTCAAGAGGAATGGCTGAGACACACCACGGCAAGCATTTGTCACTCTATGGTGGTTCCCTCATTCTCATACGGTTTTGATCACAGCAGCCATAAGTAACTAGTTGGCAGAACAATGTAGAAGCATAAAAACCAGGCCTGAGAGCAGAGGCACAATTTCAGCCATAGAAACATCTACCACTGGTGTCCAAATTTCCTAGTTAGTTATGTTATAACTGAATGATTTCCAAAATAATTTTTAAAAAATCAAAACTTAAGAAAAATAATTATTACTTAAAAAGGAACCTTAATCCAGATCAGATATTTATGGATTTTAAATGTTAAAAATCATTTCTATTTTTAATTCAGTGTTTAAATTTCAACATTTAAAGAAGTTGTGCAAATCAGAAGGTTTCCGCCAGGAATGTGAATGTTATTACTTGTCCAGTTTCAAAAATGCACTCATGTGTTAATGTTAAAAAAAATCTTTTGCTTGCACTATGATTTCACAAATGGTCCCTTTGGCTGAAAAGGATAAGATCATCTGTGATGTTGATAAAGCGATGCTCTTCGAGAGGCACAGGGTACCATCAATCAAGCGCCTTTTTCATTGGCTTCTTCTGTTGACGTTTCAATATTACAACAGCAAATCATAATCCTAGCAAAGTAAATAGGCTCTGGGGAGAAAGACTCGTAAATTGGGCCTGCCTTGATCAAATGAACTCTATCATGAAGGTCTCTTAAGTGCTGAATGCCATTCACTTTCCAGAAGAAAGGGGAGGGGGGTCAAATTCAAAAGAGGTGGGTGGGCTGAATTGAAAAGCAGCAAATGAAAAGCTGAGGGCCAAATAGATTAAGGAAGAGGTTGGATTTGGAGCAGTTATTAGCATCATTATATCCTGTGAGTTATTGCTTTGTGTTGTATTTGTTCAGCAACCTCTCCTCCGCTGATTATTTGTTCAGCTTTCTTTTTCTTTTAAAAATATATATTATTTTGTAGCCCACTTTCTGCTTGTCACCAGTCCCCAATATCGGAGCTGCTTCCTGAAAACCCAGAGCATTTGGAGTCTGAAGCAAACACCTACCCTTTCTTTTCCTCCACTAATACTTCTATTATTGTGCAAATGGTGAAATCTGGGTCTTCGTTATCAACAAATGTTCATTTGTTTGCTCACTGAAACTTGTACCCAGAATACGGTTGCCAAAAGAATGGACCACCTAATGACTGGGTTGGCCAGTTGACAACATTATTATAATGTTTTAATCACCAGAGAAGCCCCACTTTAATTAACTCTCTATGCTGTATGGATCAATGCTGGATGTAGGGTTGGGGAGAGAGGTCAGTAGGCAAGATATCTTCCATGGGCCATGAACCTCAAAGAACCAAAATATGAAAACTCAGCATGCTGTCACTCTCCCTCTGTTGTCCTTACATGTTCTGCTCAAAGTGAGAATGCAGGGACTGTGAGGTGATGGGGCCTTTGGTGGTGGTAGCACCTGAACAAATGTCTCGTCACTCCTCCAAACCTATTTCTCACCCCACCTGAGCACATGGTACAATGGTTAATCCAGTCTTAGGGCATGTCTACATGGGCACAACTGGTTTCCCCCTGCCCTCATGCTGCTTTGTCTTCATGACACAGGGCCAAAGGCTTGATTCAATTGCAAACCATCTTCATGTGGAATGGGCTGATCCACAGAGAATCTGGGACATCCCAGCATTAAAGCAAAATTTTAAAATCTATCTTTTGTTCCTGATCTTCCAAGAAAGTCCAGAGCACTCCAGAGTGACACTAGGCAGCTGTTTGCACAACGTTGCACACTGCAGTCCTTCCTCTGGGATCAGAATAAGGTGTCCAGCCATGGGATTGATGCTGGGTATCTAATTTTTGGCCTCAGAGAGAGCAACTTGCATCAGTGGGGGCACAGTGGAACATGTGTGTAGACAGTTGCCTAGTGTTGCTCTGAAGTGCCCAGGTAATGTGGAAATTTGGGGCAGGTTCAGGGGCAGAATATTCTGGAAGAAGCCTGGAGTATTCTGGCCAGTGTAGGCCTACACATAGACCTTTGCAACATGAGAGGTACAGCCCCACTGCTAGTGAAGTCAATAGTAAAACGAATTGATTCCAGTGGAGAGTATTTACAATTGAGAAAAAAACACCCCTGAAGCCTAGATGCTTTGTGCCATATGATTGTCCTAAAGATCTCGCTCCAGCTAGCCTTTCGGGCTATTTACAACATTCTTCCCAAATGCACAGGTGTCGAAAATGCAGCACACAGTATTGCGCTGAAAAAGTAACTTTGACAGGCCTAATTTACCGAGACTGATTTATGTGACAGCATAAACAAATCATTCTTGTCAAATTCTGTATTGAAAATGGAGTAAATTGATTGCAGAGTAAAGTGCACTAGTAATTTCAGGAAGAATTGTGATTTCATTTGTAAAACCCTGTTGCAACAAGGAAAGACCCCCCCCCTTTATTGTACTAGTCATGCTGCTTGAAGTAGATGTGGCTTTGGGGAGGGGGGGAAAGAGCTTATGTCGTAGTTGTCTTTTTTTGTCTAGCAACACTTTTCCTGCTCAATCCTATAACTGTATGTTCAGGGAAGAAACATGAGAATACTCTAGAGATTTTCTGTACAAATACACAGCGGAGATCAACAAGAAGCCCTCTGAGC
The DNA here is from genome assembly GCF_019175285.1 of Sceloporus undulatus. Classification (NCBI taxonomy): domain Eukaryota; kingdom Metazoa; phylum Chordata; class Lepidosauria; order Squamata; family Phrynosomatidae; genus Sceloporus; species Sceloporus undulatus. The sequence continues at coordinate 35,837,350 of NC_056528.1, read as the reverse complement.
AAACAGCACATTCTGTATGTGTTTCCTAAGTCCTCTCACAGCAGCAGAACAGGGTGGCAGATGAAAGAATAGCAAGTGAGTTTCAAATGGGAATCATTTGTGGATGTTAAGAATGAATTACAAAAGAAAAAAAAATAAAGGTATATGCTGGCAAACAAACAGTGCCACAGTCAGCGCATATGCCAAATGTGTTTGATACTAGACACATTTAGGATGTTTAAATACATACAATTAAAGTCAAGAGTTTTGATTCAGCTACTTCATGGGGTACTTTCTCATGAGCATTTCCAAACTGAGCATTTTTAAAGTGTATGTGTGTATGTGTGTGTATGCCTTCAGGTTGCCTGATGACATATAGTGACTCCATGAAATTCACAGGGTTTTCTTAGGCAAGGAATCCTAAGAAAGAACTGGCAAACCCATCTCCAAGAATTCCTTGCCTAAGAAAACACCATGAATTTGGATCAGTCAGGGTCAGTCCTGGTTAGTGATGCAGCACCTGCTATTCACTGGTGGTTTCCCATCCAAATACTGACCAATAACAGATATTGATGAATGGTTATTGAAGGCACTAGTCGCAATAGAGATGGATAAATTAACGAGGTGGCTACGTGAGGAAGGGAAATTTGATGAGTCAAGTGAAGAAATGTGGAAACCGCTAATGAACTAATGTAAAAACAGGTGGTCAATGTCTCCATAAAGTTTGGTCGAGGTACTGAAGAAGTGGCTAGGAGGTATTGTTTAAATACAATTTCTATATTGTAAAGCAAGGAAAGTGCGGGAATAGAGAAAAAGTAAAGAAACATATACATAGACTGTGATGTAAGAACAACAAAAATTAGTTATTAGTGTGAGCTGAGGGGAAATGCATAATACAAGAATAGAAGAATATTATTAATAAGAGCTGTATAGAAAAGAAAGAAGGATGTTGTTATTTTTTTCAACGGAACAGTACACTAGAGTTTGGGGGAATAGGGAAAACTTAAGAATAATGCAAAGAGGCTGATGAAAGCTTTGTTTTTAAAATATGTTGAGATATCGATTGGAGTGTGATGTAAGAGCTTTTTTTTCTTGTGTAAATAAGAATAAAATATTTTTAATTAAAAAATAAAAAATGTATTTTATCCCAATGCATGCCTTTTTAAACACAGAGGTTTATCGCACTGCCCCTAAAACGGGCCCAGTGCATCCTAAACGTGAATGCACGTGCACACGCACGGAAAGGGATAGGGCCAAAACCCCCATTTTATTGCATGCTGGAATGCAGCCTTTGCCGCCGGGCATTCCAGTTGCGTCCCTGTTCCGTTTCAGAGGGCGCCATTTCTGGGGATGCTTAGAAACAGTTCCCAGAAATGGTGCCCTCTGGAACGGAACGGGGATGCAACTGGAACGCCCGGAGACAAAGGAGGCATTCCAGCATGCAATAAAATGGGGTTCGGGGCCCCATTGTGTTTTGTGAGCGCGCGCACACATTTAGAACACACTGGGGCCGTTTTAGGGCCAGTGCGATAAACTTCTACATTCTGCCAGTTCTTTGAGAATTTTCTCTGAAAAATTCATCGCAATGTTTGGAGAAATGCAAAATCTGAAGGGGGCTTGGAAAACAAGACCCAAGATTCAGCTTTCATTTTTGCCGCTTCTTATTAAATGTGTTAATGCTTTCTTTGACTTAAAGTGACCCCTGTATACCTATGTCCACAGGTATATTTTCATATCTAAACAATATTGACCGTTCTGCTGTCTCAAAGATAAGAGATTCTTCCAGTCTGACAAATATTCACCTTTGTATTAATCTTTTGGATAATTCTAAGGTCAACATGAAATAAGGAAACAGAGCATTAAATTCCTACAATCAATAGCATGTACATAAATTGACATTCATTACTCTACAGCATTTTCCAGTTTCTCCTTGATTGATTAAAGCCAGGGGTTGGAAATAAGTGCTCTCCCTCTGGCCGGAGAAATTCCCAATTGTCCATGCTGCGAACCTTCCATTATGAGACATGAGACAGCGGTAGCTGCCCATGGTTCATTTCACGCCGCCACAAAATAGACTTGTCATTCCACAATCGAAAGTAAGAAACCTGATGGAAGAGCAATGTGTCAAAAACTCGTCAAAAGAGGCTGGCGCTCAATGACAATAGAGAACAAGGAAACCGTGCCTTGAGGTTTACACCAGCCAGCTTTCGCATGCAGGCAGCAATGCAGAAGAATTATCCCTACAATTTGTTATTTACTGTTCAAATGTGCTGTCAAGCAGCTACTCACACTTTTCATCCTAATTAATCCTGATCCCACATTAATTTATAGAAGATAAACATTTGCAATGCAGACAAAATGAGCTAATTTAGAAAAGTCAAAGGAGCAAAAAGCACTTTACAAAAAGAGCTGTTTGAATTAACAAGAAAAGAAAGGAAAAAGAAAGAAAAGTACTTTTCTGTCATTAAAAAAATCACACCAAGACTAAAAGTTAAAAATGTAAAAAGAATTGTATCAAGAAAAGCGTGGAATGCTGAAGTTAAATGCAGGCATCCAAGCTGTCATAAAAATGTAAGAGTACACATGATCATCTAAGGGTCTGAGGCCATAGTTTTGCTGACATGTGTGACTATCATGTCAGGTAAACCTATCATACAAATGGGTTCCCTGTGGTTCCCATGTAGATTTTGCTTCCAGAGACGACCCTCCAACCATTTTAATATAACAATGGACTTTTGGATAGTGATGTATAGTACTGATTCTGTGGGGAAACTAGGCATTTTCTTCCCCAAATGGCCAGCTTTTGCCATGAATGTTTACTTTAGCATAATGAGTTATCAGCTGGGCAGCTGTGCAAATTGTCAAAACTGAAATAGCCCCTTTGCCACAGATCTGTCATACTCTACCAAGTTAAGGCCAGTTAGACTGATCTAATCTCTCTCTGTAAACCATAATAAATCATGGCAATTGTAGTTGTAAACAGATATCCTTAAGTGGCAAAACTATCTATTGAAAATACATTTATTTCTAGCAAATTCCACCCATGCTTAATTGCTTGCCAACTGCCAAGTTTTCCTTCAGGCTGGCATTTTCTAGCAGACCACATTTTAGTGTGTCCATTGTAAAATAACTGTCCAAGAGCAAATGTCTCTAGGAGTTTCATTGGTATATGATGGAAAAGATGCAGGGCCTGATGTAATTTTGCAGATCAGTTTCAGCTAGTGGCAACTATCTTTTCAGAGCTCATACTGCTTCTTGGTAGACCATATGCACAGCCACTAAATGCACAAGTAAGCCAAAAATTGAATTGAAATGAAATGAAATATGAACCTCTTCAAGATAAACACTGTCAAGACTCAGGTCTAATATTCTAACCTCCCTCATATTATGCATATGATTCACAAGATTATGTAACATATGCATGAAAGGTGCACAGACCAAGTGTACAAGATACTTACTTCTTGTTACCTCCAGATCGTGTGTTATTAAACCAATCCAACTGTTATAATTCATTCTGTTTTATAATTGTCTGGCTCAATATAGTACTGCTGTCATGTTTTTAGAAACAACAACAAACCATGTATGCACAATCTTCCCCTCAATCTTCCCTTTCACACAGAAGAAAGAATAGATTCGCTTTCACACACTATAATGACACCAAGGAAATTGAAAGGGCAGAAAAGGTTTAAATAAGTTGTGTGACAGAAGAGTACTTAATGGCAACCTCTCTTTTAAAACTCTTATTTCCCAGCAATTTTACTCCATTAGTGATTTGCAAACTGGCTCTGCTCCCCACTTTTTAAATGATACAGTAATTACATGTTTGGAGCAAAGGTGTTTCTTACTTTTCATAGAATTTGCTAACTGAATTGAACTATTGTTTTTAAGAGCTTTTACATATTGATTTGCTACTGTCTCCACTTACTCTACAGCAAATTCCTGCCATTGTGGGGATCTATCCTCAATCACTTGGGGCCTTCTTGAAAACTTCTTTGTTCTCCGCCAGACGTTAAAAATCTTCTTTTCAAATGACAGTGGATCCTTTGTCAGCTTCCTCTGGCTCCTCATAGCATGAAAAGCAAGAATTTTGCTCATTGGCAATATGATCTTCAGGTTTTATTGTTTAGGCATTTGTCTATCTGAGTCTCAGATGTCAATACAGAAAAATTGTTTCTAAGATTTCTCTCCACCACAATTTTCCAATTTCCATAGGAAAGACATTTCAATGGAAACCTTCCCAAAATGAAACTGAAGTGATACATGCTATCCTAATGTGAAGACGGTACCAAAACAAAAAGCAGTGTCGGAATTGGCAGTCCATGTCACACCTAATTATCTACTATATTGTATTTGTATATTCACAGATAAACTTTTCAGATGTTTTGAGTAAAAGTCATCTAGAGTCATATCTTGACTAATCCAAGCACATTTTCATTGTCTTCACCAACTTGCATTAATGACCTTGTCCAATACTTTCTTGCATTAACATGGCAATCTGGGACTGACAAAAGATATGAAGACTGAGGATGGACTGGAGGAGTGAATTTCCCTCTGTTACTAACCTGCTTTCACAGTTTTCTAAGCTAAGGAGGGAGATGCACACCTGCACACTTTGATTTTCTATTTCCTTCCTTTCCCTTTTTGCTTCTGCACTATATAACCTCTGGCAGTGCATCTTCCATGTGCCGCTCCCTAGAGAGGATCCACCCCAATCCAAGGGCCCAATTTAACCAAAAAATGGGGTTTTGACCACTGGCTAGGAATAGTCTGGGTAGAATTAGAGGTTTGGGGCTCAGTTCAGCCATTGGCTGTGAGAGGATGCTATACCCCATCTGCAAAAGGGCCGGAATGCTTATCTGCGACGTACCATTTGCCGCATCATTTATCACCAATAAAGCTTATCTTATAGCAGTAACATGCATCAGTGTTCAGCACCAAAAGAACTCTTGCAGAGACCTGGAACTACATCTAGATATGACACAGAAGATTATGTTGGGTCATTCTGCACTGCATTTTTTTAAAAAGATTACAGCCTTTGGTATAGCAAAGGATGTATGCCATAAATCATCAGCTACAAATCTGATTCTTGGTAGAGTGACCGGGTCAAGAGCATCTCAGGACCTGAGATTTTTAGTCCAAAACCTGAAACCTAGGGATGGATCTTGGTGATATCACAAAAACATTTCTTTCCTAGCTCTGCTTTTAATACTTTTGCAAACATTAGCATTCAAAAACCAAAGGCAGTTGTTTCCCAAGCAAACACAAAGTTTTAAAAACCCTGCTTTTAATGAGTTGTTCTCACTAACCGGTGCCCCTCACTGGTCATGCTTTGTTTTGTTTTTTGCTTTTAAAACTTCCTTTTACAATGTAGTTGTGGAATCCCCCACCATTCCCATAATAATAATAGTAATAATAGTAATAAAAATAATAATAACTGTCACAAAATATTGGGGAGGGAGAGGAAATGATGACAATGATGATGATAAACTTACAGCTTTAAACACTGAGGAGGCAACAAATGGCAATGTGACTTAGCTTGAGCGATGGACTATATACTGCTGGTGTTCTGAAGCATGGATATCTTTGGGTGTCTTGACATGATAATGTGCACTACTCTGCTTATGCTTCCCATTGATTTTCTCCCTCTCTCCATGCCTTCTGGCAGCTAAAGGGCAGGTTATTAAGCTTCTTTGCCACCTGGTTAGACTCTGCTGATTGCTATTTGAAAGATAGCTGATGTTCTTTCAAAGTGATTTGACTATGCTATCTGGCTAATGTATCTGACTGCTACATCCACAGAAACAAGCTTTTTGCTTTCCCAAAGGCCACTAATATGGGAGCAAATATTTTTGCATACTGGTGTGTTGTACAGGAAATAGTCTATTGAAGTTATCATACCAGGCCATCATATTGTGCATGCCATGTACAGTATTGGAAATGGAGCTGTTAAAGAGGACATCTCTATATGACCAGATGTTTTTTGATATTTTAAGACATTAAATGGTGATGGAGGGTAAATGATTTGAAAGATTTATTTGACATTTTTGCCGATAGGAAAAAAATGAATAGCAAAAGGTGGGGAGAAAACAGAATATTCCTTGATAATAATGAAACTATTTCATAATCAGTAACAGCCAAAGGTCTTGCCCACCATTTCAACCACACAAAAACACACACACATAAAACAAACAAACAAACAAACAAACTAAGTAGCCCCTTTCCCTGTGGAGACAACAAGAAATGTTCTACTTTAATGCAGGTGCTCTCTGGATTGACTTAAGAGGACAACCACTTAATACACAGGCATTTGACAGCCTTCAATTCCCATGTTAGTCAGTCTCCAAGGCTAGAAAACAAACAGCTTTAAGGAGAGTTAAAATAATAAATAGGATGAAGGGTAACAATCATAGCAGTAATGACAGTGGAGAAGGACAGGGAGGTCATAACCCTCAAACTAAAGTGGAGATGATAAGGTGGAAATCTTCCACATGGATGGCTACTCCTCTGCTGTTCAGACTCTGTTTGCAGACATTTGTTTATCTCACTACCTACCAACCCTCATTATTTTAACGGTTAAAGTTCAACGTGAGAAAGGAAAGATCTTTGGGTAAAGAACAGCCACAGAAGGCTTACTGAACTGAGGCCGAAAAATTCAGACTTATGCAAAATAAAATGGCAAAAGCTGGAGCACTTTGCATTAGAGATCTTTGCTGGTAGATGAATGGGAAGCTTATAGAAGCTTTATGTTACAGAACCAGAGAGACCAAGTCAACATCAGGTGTGTCTCGAAACCAGCCCACCCAATCCCAAACACTGTGTGTTCCTCCTAGAAGACAACAGCAAATAAGAAGATGGCTGGCAGGATGAGAATAACACCCATCCAGACATGGAATCATACAAGAGAGCCAAGATATATGATGGTGAACGCAAATAATGTAATAGTAAAAAGGCATCTGCAAAACACACAAACAATATTCTGGTGAATAATGTGCACGCACACACGCACACATGCACACACACAAAATCTTATGGACCTCTGTTATGTGGACATATTCTGGGAGCACAGCTGGAAAATTGTTTTGTAAAAAGACCAAGAAATTGTCATTACATACCGAAAGGAACTGGGTTATATTTACGTGATTCTATGCAGCTCCCAGTAATGTAAGTAGGAGGACAGCAGATCCCTTGGATAAGGGAGGTCAAAAAGGCGATTCCACTCCAGGCAAAAAACCTTCTGAATTTGGTAGTTTGTGAACTTCCTCTGAGGCCTTTTCAGATCAGGAAAACTATCTCAGTAGAGAAAAATAGTTATTTGAAGTTTATATTTAGCAATTTCTCCTTATTTTAGGGAGCTCTTTACATACTACATTGAATGAGTGCTGAATGATATATACCTTTGGTTTAGTGCACAAGTGATTTAATTTTGAACTGGCTCTGCAAAACTCTAGAGACAAAAGCCTGGGAGAAGCAGCTCGGTGGCTTCTATGTCTCTTGGACTCTGGGAACTGCAGGGATTCTGTCTGTAATTAATGCTGCCTGGTTTTGCTGCTTTATCCTTACTAATCTCTACATGTACACATAAAAGGTACTCACAAAGGCCCCAAAAGTCTTGTGTGCGCTCTGTTGGCCCTCTTTTGGCTACCCAGGACCTTTCGCTGCCAGGAGACGGGTGGGTGCTGAAAGGGACAAAAGCCATTAATTGGTTCTACATGTGTGCTTACCTAAACTGTCTAGTGCATGAGTTGCCTTTCTGAATTATGCCTAAAACAAGCACTAAGTGTACGGAAGGGAAGAAGTGATGTGCTGTTTTTCTTTTTCACTCTGTGTTGATGGTCAGCAAAAACGAGACATGCAGCAAACATGCTTTTGATGGCTTGATTTCAGCTGAACACAACTATCTTGTTAGCATGTTTTGCTCTCTGCAACAAGAATTTCACTGGAGAAGCAATAATGACAATAACAGTCATTTTTTTCAAAGTGGATATTAGATTGCAGGATGACTGAAATGCTTTGTAAAGTCTCAACACAGTGAACACTGAAGTCAATGTGACTTCACTCCACTGACCTCAAGGATGCAATCTCTCAGGTGAGTCATGTAACCCTCCAGATGATGTTAGACTGCAACTTCCATCAGCCATACTCAGCATAGCCAATGATGAGGAATGCTGGCCAATGCAATCCTACACTATCGGAAGGGTTACATGATTCCCACCCACAATTTAGTTCCCTAAAAATACATACTCAAACAATCTAAAATGCATGCACTGCTAATTGAATTCATAGTTCAATAGGCACTTTCAAATGTCAGCTACTATTCACAAACTGACACGTAAGATGTACAACAAGAACTAGACTAGAGGAAACACTTTACAGAGAATATGGCACAGACCCATATGTGTGAGGCACAGAGACCACAAAGAAGAAGTGTAAGATCTCCAGCTTTGCATGTCTTATATGATGACTAGAAATTATGTATCTTGTGATTTCTGTTCTGAAGCCTGAATTGTGCTTCTCTAGAGTTAGAAGTTTCCCTTTTGATTTGGGAAATCCCCTGAATTTTCTGGGATTTTAGAGACTTCTGTCACTGCAAAGTAGATGTTGAGTAGTCTGCAGCTGACTGATCGCTGAGTGCTGACACACTGGCAGCTGCAGGCTAACTCATGTTCCTCTCTCTGCCAAGTTACCTCTGTCCCACTTCTGTTCACAAACTGCCTACTAGTACTGCAGGCCTGCAAACACAACTCCTCACATTCTAATGCAACTACTGCATACATGTCAGATTAATGTGCATAATTTTTTCAAATTTCCGTAATGCATTCCCGTTACATAATCTAGATTTTCTGCTCAGTGAGCCTGAGGTTCTTCACTGGGGATATGTATAATTTATGGCATGGAATCTTCAAAATGTCTGATTTGTTGTTCTTACAAATGAAATGGTGAATAGGGGCTGATCTTAAACTACATCACCCATCTGATGAGATGGTAGGGTGGCATTATATACCAGGTCACATAGACAGAGCCATGTGGGGTGATCCTACAACTAAAAAATCTTACACATATCTTTTGGCTTGTTCGCTCTCTCACACAGCCAACAAAGTTGTCTTCATCAAAATCTATTTGTGTGATACCTGAAACATGCTGCATTGGAGAGAGATCACAACGAAACAGTCTGAGGGATCCTGGAACCGTTTCAAAGGTGGAGTGAGGAACTTAACATCAGCAGGAGGGTTGTTATTCATTTTGCCTGCTTGCTGTACATTATTTACCAAACAATCACATTAAAATAACAGCCACCACAATGAACTGAAACAGGAAGCCACCCGACTATCATGAAAACAATACACGAAATATTGCAATCTTGAGCAATAGATTTCTCAATACAATATATTGAGCAAAGAGAAAAAAATATGTAAGGCCCTCTTAAGTGAATGCAAAGGTGTCTACAATGCCTCCTCTCACATCCATCCATCCCTCCACTACACTATTTAAAAAGAAAAATGTATGGCGATATATATAGGGTCGCACACATACTATATGTTCTTGGACTAGGACTCTGGGAGATCAGGGGTCAAAATCCCTGCTCAGCCATGGATGTCCACTGGGTGACCATACTCTCTCAGCTTCAGAAGAAGTCAGTGGCAAACCCATACTGCCAAGAAAACCCATAAAGCCATAGGTAGAGGAGGAGGACATAATAGCTGGTGTTCAACCAACAGAGAGCATACAAATGAAGAAGGGGCATAATTAACAGATCCTGAAATTATATCTGATGTTTCTCCAAATGTGGATTATACAAAGATATAAATTCTCTTCCTGAAATTTAGCAACCCAAACAAGCAAAACCAAATCCATCAGTTGATTCCTGAACAAACGCTTCATTTTATTCCCCCTTCCCCACAATGCAACATGCCTTCTGGCATTATTCCAAGGAATTAAAACCCCCTTCAGGAAATTGCTCAGCTTTCCTGTCACTTGCCAAAGGGATGCGAAAGGTTATGTTTATTTAGGATGAAGATGGACTTGTCAAGTCACTGCATGGTATGATCCGTATGGAAATGTTGATGCATTAAGTCTCAAATGTTCCTGTATTATCAACAGCTTCCCTTCCAGCCCTCCCCTGGAGGACCCAAATTGACAATAAAATGATTGACATCCACAAATGTGCCTCCAAGCAGATTGGGGATAATTAGCAGAGCATGTAACACCCGACACAGGAGCCAAGTGTGGTAAAGCCACCAAATAATGAATCTCCAATGCATGTCAAGAGTGGCTCTTTTTCTTAAAGGGCCCATGTGGTTTGATTTGGCCGGCCACATTAAAGTTGATTATCCTTCTTGTGTTCCCAGCCATGGGCTTATTCCTAAACCCCACATGGATTAAGGAACTGAAAAATACAAGCCAAATACACTAGAAGTGTATTTTGAAATTAGATTCACTGAGGCTTTTCCTCCCTATTCATTTTGTGTAGACACTTCTGATACATCCTTTTGTATTAATATCCCCACTACATTTCTCCAAACCTGGTACTAAAGGGAATATGGTACAGCAGTTGAGCATTGACTCCATCACTGACCTAAAAACTCATGGAAATTTTACCAAGGACAGTTACTCAAAAAGCCTCCCAAATAATTATGCAAATTGCCCTCCATCCTTCAGAATGAAAGAGCTGAATCTCTCCACATGGGAAGAATGTGCATGGGTATGAACCAACCCAAAGTGTTATAACTGATTACATTTACCTACATGTTAACTCGCCATTCAAGACTAACCAACTGACTAACTAGCCAACAGGATGGCAACCATTATACTTAGTCCTCTGAAATCCAAAATTTCTGGTCACATGTGTGATTTCATTCTCAAAGATTGATCCTTGGAAATGTGGGTAAGGGGCATGTAATTTGTCTCAACATTTATAGTGTCTTTGGGAACTGGGTGGTTTTCAGTTTGATGTTTCTAGAAACAACTTACTTTGTAGAGAAGAAGCCAAACAATTAGTTTTTAATCAAGGAATTCCTGAACTGAAGGAGTGCACTGAGAATAGTCCAAATAGATTGGCCTTTAGTCTTAATTAATATGACATTGTCTCTCAAAAGCTCTCAAGTTGGGCATTTAAGAGGAACCAAGAGCTCTGAAACACTCTCTAAATGGTTTCTGAGTGGATTTCAAAGGGTCATCTTTCCTTTTACCCAAAGCTAGTGAATTTACTTTCTTTGTCAGTTCTCTGTGGCCATCACATCATAAGCACTGTGGAAGTTCAGCACACATCTTGGTCATAACTGAAGTAAAGAGCAGCTAAGGATCTGAAATACCATCAAGGCAGTCCTTAGTTAAGGACTCTTGAATCTCTAATGAAAAACTGAAAAGTTAAAATGCTACAAAGGGGACCTCTTAGAAAGCTCAGGTTGGGAATATGCACCTTTGTTCAATTGTTTTATTAAGGAATGCAAAGATTTTGTTTATAGTATATGCAACAGCACTATGTGACTGAATTCACAGCTGACTGTGGCTACAATATTCTAAACGTGAAAAGTATTTCTATTTAAAATCACAGTTGCACTGCATATCAGAAAGGAGGAGAGCCTTTTAGTCACTCTTCTACCATAGATAGATAAATAAAAAAATCACTACCCTGAGTTCTAAATTGAAAGTAATTTAATAGTCATTTTAAAATGCATGAACATTATTTATAATGGGTTTCTGAAAAGTAGTTTGGTTGAACAAATGACAATAAAGCAGCGCCTGAAACAAATTTGCCTACAGTACCTATTATCAGTAAGCAGCTTATATTTTATGGAAGGATTATTTTACAACCAGGACAAGGCTTGCAGGAGAGGGATAGAAACACCAAATAGCTTGAAATACGCTGACGTACAAGTGCAACCAAACGAACCAACGTGCCATGAAAATACAAATTTAATTTACTATGAAGATTTCAGCAGTGAAATTTTTGTCTTTGACTCATGCTCAGCACAGATGACACATTTCCCACCCCAACCCTCTAAAGAGCAAAGAATGGGCTGGCTTGCATCGATTCTTGCTCAGTGGAAAGAAGCAACTCTGACATCATGTTTATCCCAGTAACCTCATGTACAAAAACAATTCCCACCCGCAATAATTCTTCCAGAATGGAAACCAGTTGGTCAGGGGTGTCAACCTATAAACAATTTTTATATGCAGCACTGGATAATCATACATGCTTCCACACTGGTTTATAAAAATACAGTTTCTACGTTGGTCTTCCAACATTTGTAAAGCTTAATCTTTCTAGGAGCTACTTTACAGTTTTACTTGGCATCTGTGTTTGCTGCAGTCACATTTGTGTTAGATTGATTTGGGCTGAGCTAAAAACAAAAGGAAATGGAAATCCAGGTCTCCTGACATTTAGGGATGCAGAAAAGACATGTGCTGGGGAATAGCAATGAGTTGTGGCTTTCAATATATCTATCACATATTTTAAGGGTCTCCCCTTTTACAGTTTGTTTTATTGCATGAACACCTGTCTAAATTGGATTATCTAAAGTATATATTATTATTTCTGGGTGAAACGGCCTTAAGATCTAAGGTACGCAGCACAAAGCTTCAACTTTCCTCAGATTGTTGTCTGTGAGAGAATACATTCTTCACCATGCTGTCTTCCATGCTACAAGGAAAAATTTCACCTGTGTGTGGAGTGGCAGTGGTAGAGATTCAATCTAATATGGAGATGGATGTACACCAACAATGTACCATCACTGGGTTGGGATTATACTGCTAATGCACAGTATGTCAACAAAAATGGGCAGTGCATTGTGCATGTGTGCTCTCTAACTTGTATGCCCGGCTGCAGCCTGAAACCAGAATAGCAAAGGAGGAGGAGGAGGATCGAGGTGGAGAACAACAAAGTTAAACACGTAAAACAGCCAAAAGAGCATATAAAATGGATGTATATCAAAAACATGCAATAGAAACTTTAAAATTCATAATTTAAGAACCACCCAGATAAGCTTGCTGGAAGAGATTGATCTTTAGTGCTGTTTTAAACTTGGGCAGCATATCCAGTTGTTGAATCTCTTCTGGCAGGTCTGGTGTGGGGGCTGCTGAAAAAAATGTCCTATGGCTAACAGTTGCCAGCCTAGCAACTGTTAGGTAAGTGTCCTCCAGAGGACCTGAGTGTATGGGGCAGATTATATGGGACAAAGTGATCCTGTAGGTCACCTGGACCCAAACCATATAGAGCTTTAAAAGTAAAAAGCAAGACTTTGCACTTTATCTGGAAAGCAATGGGCTTATGGCATAGCCAAATACATTCATTTTTTCTTAAACAAAAAACCCACCGCTATTGAGCTAAATATTATGGTCGATGATAAAAATTAGTTGCCAAAAATAAACAGAGTAAAGAAAAGTTCCAATGCAGGCTCACATATTCATTGTCACTGTTTTGAGGCTACAACATTGTACATATGAATGAGCTATCACAAGGATAACACAAGAGAGAGAGAGGTTTCAATGACACCTGATATTTCCTTTTAGAATAGAAAATACTGGAGTCTATTTACAACATCAGCTACCAGTCATCACAGAATGAGAACATAAAAAGAGCAACCCAGATGCTCTGCTCTGGGCCCCACAACAAACTCCAACTCCCAGAATTCCATAGCCTTGAGCCAAGGCAGTTAAAGCGGTGCCAAACCAGGTTATTACGCCAGTGTGAATGCAGCCCTAGTGCAGTTCAGCCTGGGTCCTCTGAGAAGATTGGAATTGGTCGATGAAGGGTGAGGCTGAGTGGTTTTTGTGCTTTTTACTAAGACACACCCTAAAGCTGAGGGGAGGGAATTCTGTTTTAAGAACAGGGTCAGTTTGATTTGGTTGCTTGCAGTGAATTTTGCAAAACAGTCAGGAAAGGCAACATCTGGTTTGGTTTATATCAGTTGTTTACATAGAAGGCATCGGAGGCCACCACCTGAAAAAATATTACATCTTTATTGAAAGTGACCTTGTCTCTGGATACTATAGCAGATATCAGAATTTGAAACTGTGCTTCAAAATAAATAAAAACCAGGAATCTCTTGAATGACAGCTCTACTTTGATTAGTGTTTCTGGAGACCTTACACATAGTTACTTTGAAAGAAACAGGGTTCTTTTCTCTCTACCTTTTCTAGCTCAACTTCCATCTTTTATTTGCAGTTGCTCTCTGACGGAATAACCATCAGGAAGACCAACTCTGCATTGCATTATTAGGAACCTAACAAGGAGAAAAATGTAGCCTATTGTGCTGATTTTCAAGTTCACTGATATCTGTGTGAAAAGAGAAAGATGGGCCCTTCTTTTTAAAGGGTAAGGAGAAAGAAGGTGGCTTTCTTTTAGGTTTACACTTAGCACACTTCCAAGTAAGCTCCAGTTAGGTGAGTACAATTTACCACTAGTAAGTAAACATGCATACTGTTGAAGTTGTGTTGGCCATTTAACAAATGCAAACAGGTATCCATCAGTAATACCTTTATTGGCCAATTGAGTGTGCAAGTATATTGTGCATTTTGGTTGGCCAACAAAGGTATCACTGATGGATTTTTCTAAGCACAGGGTTGAGTTGTAGATGAGATTTTACACAGCCCTAAATACTAAGGCAGGGGTAGGCAACCTTTTTGAGCC